>NW_006433024.1:1511478-1561785 GCF_000325575.1 Pteropus alecto | reverse complement strand
GTAAAAAAAAAAAAAAAAAAAAATGAAATTCTACCATTTGCAATACATGAATGGACCTAGAGGTTATTAAGCTAAGCGAAATAAGTCAAAGATAAATACCATATGATTTCACTCATATGCAGAATCTAAGGAACAAGAAGAACAAACTAATCCAAAACAGACTCACAAATGTAGAGGGCAATCTGGAGATGGCCAGAGGGGACGGGGTTGGGGGATTGGGAGAATGGGGTACAGGGTTAAAGAAGTACAAATTAGTAGTTGGTAATTGGTCACGGGGATGCGGAGCACGGCAGAGGGAATGCAGTTAGCATTAATATGATGGCTAGGTGGAGGGCCGAGGGAGGGAGCAATTGGGGGGATCGTTTTATGAACTATATAGATGTCTAACCAATGGACTGTTTATTTGAAGCTAATTTAAATAAATAAATTTTAAAAATTCCTTTTTATGGTTAGGTGATCAAACTCCACCAAATGCTACTTGTTTTTATAAGTCTTTAGAAGTATAAATTAAGAGAGGAAAATTAAAAGAAACTCTAACAGGTGGGAAAAGAGGGGCAGGTAGAAGATGTGATAAACTTTACTTTCCAGAAATGAATAGGATTTTTTATCTCTTTTGAAAAGTGAGGTAAAAAGATGACTACTACCTCCCCACCCGAGCCCTTCTAAACAGTACCTAACACCTGGGGTAAGAACTAAAATCTGGTAGTACTCATTTATGTTTGTCTAGAGGCTGCATTTTAGAGGCTGTGATTTTTTTAAAAAAGTAATTATACTAGTTATAAGTTATGGCTTTATATTTGTAATTTCAGGGTTTTCTGTTTGTTTTTATTTGTAATCTCTGCACACTGCTGAGTGAGACAATGACTTACATCTCTAGAGCCCTGGAACTCAGTCTGGCTCATCCCATATTCATGGGGTTGAATGCTGAATGTAAGAATAAGGATAAGAAAAATCAGATTGACCACTGTGATGTAGCCTTTGGGGACAACCAGGACACATCATTTGTTAAAGAAAAGGGCATTCTGTAATAGTTACGTCATTGTCTTAGTGACCAAGAAATTAAAAACGTGACTGCAAAACTGCAGGCAGAAAGAGTGATTTTGCTTTGAGGAGGAGCTGATTTACATGAATATGGCATTTTGAAAGAAGGTCTCATTTCTCTACTACATTAGCTATTCAGGCATCAAAGAGTTTTCATTGCACACCTTTGCCTATAAAGAAACTGTTCTCTGAGGTGTTACTTACAGTCAAATAAGTTATGCTTATTTGATCCTGGTGGAATAAGTAAATCTATGAAATCACGCAATCCTAAATCCGCATAACCAAATGGATAAGTTAAAAATAAAACAAACAATACTTTCTATAAAAAAGCAGCAAGATAAAGAAGTGAATGGTAATATTAATTGGGTCATTTTATGAATATTTTCTAATGTGCCAGGCATAGTGGTAAATGCTTTTATGTATTATCTCATTTAGTACTTAAACTAATACGTAGGATGTAGTATTGGTATTGTTATTTCCACTGTTCAGATAAAAAATTTGAAGTTTGGAGAAATTAAATACTTCTTCTAAAGTCATACTGGTAAACTTGGCCCACTGGATCTAAAGTTGAAGCTTTTAACCACAGTGCTACATTATCACTGTTTAAACTTTCCTCTGATTTTAATCATTTTCAGAAAACAACATTGTATTTCAAGATTCGTCCTTTGCTCATTCAGTTTTCAAGAAAAGAGGAAGAAGAGCTGATTTTAGTAAACACTAAGTTCTGAGCCATCTGGCCTACAGAACAAAAATTTATTTTTCCAGTTCCTGACTCCTCTTCCCATTAGGACTCATCTTCCTATGAATATATACCAGTATTCACAAAGGTCTGAAAACATTAGGTGCTTAAGGATTTTTAGGAGATCTGAATGTCAGAATTTATGATGGCATCTGCCTAAGCATAAGTCAAAAGGAATCTGAACTGAGAAGATTACTTCCTTATATGTCATTAGACCAGGGAAAACTGCCTGAATCAAAGAAGAAAACACCTGGTCAAACTCATTTATTATCACAACCTAATAATTCTTATTGGCAGCCTCTGAGATAAGTCTAAGGAGAACTCCCCTGGTATCTCTAATCAAGAACCCACTCTTATTAATTAGATTGTAAATAAACAATTTTTATGCTTATTGCTGTGCTTCAGATAAGTATCTCAGTCCTGCTTGGGTGTGATTATTTCTCTCATAAATTTATTCTGACCTTTGGTGTTGCTGATTTCAAGCATAACCTATCTAGAAGTAAATTATGATTGTGATGTAGCTTAAGAATTTCAACATTCCACTCAAACTGTATTTTAGGACAATTTTATGTTCAAGTCCTTTTATAAAATAACTCAATTATAGGCTTCAAAATCAATGTTAATGAATTTTTAAAAACAGATTCAGAGGCCTTAATTACAGCATGGCTTTCAAAAGAGGATCAAGCGTAGGGATCTCCATCCACTCTAAGGACAAGTCATTTTACTCAACTTCAAGGTTCCTTATTTTATGGACTCTTGCATTCTTTCTGGGTAGTTTTAAATAACAGTTTAAAATTGGATGTGATTCTATAGTGTAGTGGTTAGCATGTCTGCTTTACACGCAGAAGGTCCTGGGTTCGCGCCCCAGTGGAGTCACCGTCCATGGTCTACGGCCAAGCCTCCCTGAACAAGCTCAATGTCTGATCTCGGAAGCTAAGCAGGGTTGGGCCTGGTTAGTACTTGGATGGGAGACCACCTAGGAAGACCAGGTGCTATAGGCGTAAAAAATAAAAAAAAATTAGGGATTGTAAACTGCCAAGGTCCTTGCAATCTGTGAGGTTAAACAAGAGTTGCCTCGCCTAAAAAAAAAAAGTAGATGGCTTGTAACAGAGTGTCATGTTGTATTAAAAATATATACTTTTAGAGACAACAATCACATGCAGTCCAGCAAGATGCTCATACTAGAGAAATACTTGGAAGCCGATAATATTTGAAGAAATGACAGATGTGTTTTTTACTTCGTGTTAATTATGGGGCACATGTTCACTAATTAAAATGGAGGGTAGAATCATCTGCACTATTTAGAACATTAGGACTCTCACAAACTCTTTTTCTTTTTTTATTAAATAGTTAATTTAGATTAAATTATATTTACACATAATGCTACTCCACTGGATTTGCTTTTTAATAAAAAGCTTTTAGAGTCCATTAACCTCAAGAAGCGGCACAGGTTAAAACATATACTCTAGTTCAAGAATGATTTATGTAATTTTATGATTGCCTAAAATGCATTGTTAAACAGCATCAGTTTATTTGGGAGATATTTTAAAAAACATCCTCCTACGAAACATTCTTTGATTCTACTCATATATCATACCTGGACCAAATATATCACAAGTCTGACTTGACAAGACAGGCCACAGAAGAACATTCCAATTCCCTACTGGACATAACTATCTGCCTACCTCAAAGGCATTTAAATGCAACATATTGGAATCACCTTTCCCTCACCCCCTTCCCTAAAACATCCTCAAGTCCTATCAATTTTAACTTCTAGGTAGGTCTTAAATATGTCTACTTTTCTCCACCTCCACTAAAACTACCTTTGTGTGAGTCATTGTCATTTCTTGCCTGAGGTTTTATACCAGCCTACTCACTGGCTTCTCATATCCACCCAGGTCTCCTATTTGTTCTCCAGCCATGGTCTAAGGAAAAGACCAAATAGTACAAAGTGTTAAATGATCTGGACAGCTCTCTACATTTCTTAAATACTATGGTCTACTTGTTCTAGCCATGCTGGACTCCTTTCAGTTCTTTTTATTCATCAAGCTTCTGACTACTAGATGTCCTTTACCTGGTTTGTTTTGATGAATATTTTAATTGAAATATCACATATATGCAAAAAATACAGAGATATTTCTTTTAGCCAGTGTGAATACCTATATATTTTTAAAAAATTTTATTGAAGTATACCAGTATAAAATATACAACACATATATAAAAGTAAGCAAATCATTGGGATATATCTTAGTGAACTTTTACAAAGTTCCAAATCAAGATACAGATCCCTCCCAAGATCCTAGAGCCTTTATTATCCCCTTTCCAATTATTAAGTCCTCCCACAAAATAACACTGTTCTGATATTTATCACCATATATTAGTTTAGCTTATTTTAAAATTTTAAATACTGAAACTTTTCTGTACCTGTCCTTTTTGCTTTTTTAAATGAACATTGTGTTCATGAAAATCATTCGTGTTGCAGTATATAGTGAAGATCACCTTTTTTCATTGATGTACACTACTCCATAAATATACCATATTTACTCAACCATTCAACTACCAATGAAATGTTTGGCTTGTTTCCAGTTTGGGGCTATAACGACGAATGCTGCAATGGACATTCTTGTACATGCCTTTTGGTGAACATATGGGCACATTTCTGTTGTTTAAAGCATGAGATGGTTAAGCCACAGGGTATGCATGTGTTCAGCTTTCGTACCTATAGCAAGTAGCTGAGTTGTATAGAAACAACTTATCTCAGTGCAGTATCTCTGCCTCATGTGTATTTCTTAAATACTAGTCACTGGTATGATTATTTAAAAATATCCAACTATGAAAAATTTCAAACAAATATACACTTAGAGAACCTCTGAGTACTTGTCACCCATAGTCAACAGTTATCAGTATCTGCCACATTTACTTTATCTATACTCTCTCTGCCCCCTGCCCCATCCCCCATTTTTTGTTGAACTATTTTGAAGCAAATGCCTGATATCATGTCATTTCTCTTCTACATACTTCAGTTTACATCTCTAAAAAGTATGGACATTTTCTTATATAACTATTATGCTTCTATCACATACAATCAAATTCTCAATAATTCTTTGGTTTATCTAATATTCATAAGATGCATTTTGCTGTTTCCCCATTAATGCTTCATGGACAGAACTGTCTGTTTGGCTTGTTACTACATTCCCAATGCCTTGTAGCTTATAGCACATATTACTAAACAAAACACAATTACCAGGAATAAATTACAAGATTTAAGTATTCTACCACCATCTAAGCTTAACTACAAAAGTTCAGGTTTCAGAAAAAAGTAGAAAGTTCAGGATCATGCCCTCGATCACATGGTCATTTATAAAAGGAGAAACCTAAAACTGACTGTAAAAGTAGAATCACAAATAGAAACGTTCTTCCCCCACCAAAGACATAAAATTTACTTAATGAAGCCTATTAAAATATATACCAGATGTCCCCCTAAAATCTATGATGCAAGTTCGAGACAAGTCTTACTAATTCTAAGCAGCACAGATGTGTTTTAATAATTAGTTTCTTGAGCTGATTAGCTTTGCAAGGTCAAAACAAGGTCAATTTACACCCAAAAGTACGAGGAATTGATTAAATATCCAGGAATGAGTTTAGAATTAGTAGGTTTTTACTGTCAGAGACTTTCCAAAAGCCTTGAAAGAAGATTTAAAGAATACTATTGCAAAGAAATGGGCTCGTCTGAATTTTTTTCTTATGCCATTAGAAAAATTTAAAGCTTATTTAAAAAGTAAAATGAAAACAAAGAGTACTATGAGTAAGGAATCACTAAAGTTTGAATTATAAACATTTAAATGTTTCTATTAATAACATCTGGATTAGTCTTAGAAAATCATAACTCAAAGACTTGTTTTGACTTCATCCAAAGCTAACTATCTGTGCCTGTTATCTTTCTACCATTTACTAAGTATCATCAAAAAGAAAGAAAGAAAGAAAGAAAGAAAGAAGAAAACCATACAATTTATTTCTGGTTTATTAACTTTTATTTTTATTTACTTTTCTTAACTTTTAAAAAATTCTAAATACCATCTTCTGAGAATAAATGCCATCTTCTCAAGAACATGACTCAGCTAGACTGTTTATTCTTCAAGATTCACTTTGAAACTCAGCCCTTACTTTGTCTACTAGTTCTCAACTAGATAATGAACTGTGCCAAATCCAGATCAGAACCTTTCCTCTCCCCTTTAACTCTTTGCTCTGCATTGAGAGACCTGAAAATCAGATCTCCCAAACATCATAAAATCCTGACTATGTCTTCCTCCCTAAACTTAGCTTTAGTTTGATGGCCTTCCCAGAAGTTGGCAAGAGGGTGGGGCCTGATCTTGTGCTAGAGACATTGGAAATTAACTGCAGTGGCACAAAGCCCTGACCAAACTCAACTCCAGATTAAATGATGAATGTATTAGCCCCTCATCCTAGCTACCAGACAAGTGAAGGCCCTTCAGGGGAAAATATTACCCATTTTAGTCTGTACTATTCTTTATACAATGTCTTGCATAAAATATAAAATTATGAAATGTGAGATGAAACAAAAAATATGACCCGTAATTCAAAAAGAAAAAAAGGCAATAGAAGTAGATTCACAGATGATTCAGGGAATTTGCAAACAGACCTTAAAAGAATAATTATAAATAATGTTAAGGAATTTATATAGAAAGATTGACCAAAGTGCTTAAAAAGATGAAAAATGTCAAAAATTGAAAAAAAAAATTCTGGAATATTTAATTATTTTATTATCCATTTATTTATTTATTTTTAGGCGAGGCAACACTTGGTTGACCCTACAGATTGCAAGGACCTTGTCAGCTTACAATCCCTTATTTCTTTTAATTTTATTTTTTACACCTACAGCACCTGGTCTTCCTACGTGGTCTCCCATCCAAGTACTAACCAGGCCCAAGCCTGCTTAGCTTCCTAGATCAGATGAGATTGGGCTTGTTGAGGGTAGCATGGCTGTAGACAGGAATAAAATATTTAAAATACAATATTTTTGGATATTATAACAGCAGAAAGAATACAGATGAAGAACAGTGAATTAAAAACTAGGTGAAGAGAAATTTTGCAAAAATGCACTTATGAAATGGCTACCTTTTCCTTCAATGTTTTCATTCTTGGAAATAGAATAGGCTTCTTAATTTAAAATAAAACATTTTTTTTGTGGGGGGAGAGGGGAAAAGTTTTTTTCTTTCTCATAAAATATTAGCTATAAAATTTAATGACCAACTATAATTCTTCCTCCAGAAAATACCTCTCTTCTGTGCTCCCAATCCTAGATCGCCAATGTCTATATCTCTATATACATACTGAAATGTTCTTAGCATCTGCCTCCTGTCACATAAGTACCTTTTCAAAACAGATAATTGATTTTTCCTTTCTCTTTCCTTCCTTTCTTTCGCTTCCCCTCTACCCCACCTCTCTTTTGTGTCCACAGATTTCAGACAAGTACCTGGCACATAATCAATATTTAATATTCATTTAACAAACTTAAATATCTGTCACTATAAATTTATATTAATAGAAAAATTTTAAAAGTTATGATAAAAATTAAATAACCCTCAAATACCACTGTACTTATATTTATGTACTTTAATAAAATCTAAGACTTTATTTTAAGAGGTTTTTAAATATAAATATAAAGAAGTCTGCTGTTCATAAACTATATAAATGTCTAATTACTATGTTGTACACCTGAAACCAATATGATATTATATGTCAACTGTAATTAAAAAATAAATTTTAAAAACGTTTTAGGAAAAAAATATGAAAAAAAAGTCTGCCGTTATTATTTACTCCATTGGTTCATCTTTAATGTAACAACTGTAGTAAAAGTAAAATGCCTAGAAAAAATAATGTTTCTTGTTAAATAAGGTTTAAAAACGTATTTATGGAAGTTTATACAAATTGAACATTATTCCAGTGCATGTGAATAAGTAGAATAAAAGAAAACCTAGTGCTGAAATTAAGACATAAAAATGATTGCTTTAAGAGATGATGTATCAACCAAAAATCTTTACATATCAAAGATAACATTTATGTATGCGAGCATGTAATCTGATAAAAAACTATCATAAATATTTTCATTTTTAAGGTGAACGACTCATTTGTTCTATAAAAGGCAGAATGAATGTATACCTAAGAATATAAAAAAGGGTGTTTATCTATATTCTTAAGAAGCTTAGACAAATGCCAAAAATGATGCTGAAACATAAAGAGAACACTACACAATTACATAAAAGACATTAAAAATAACTAGAACTCACAAAACACATTAGTTCTAAATTGTATGGCTTTAAACCATTTGATTTTGAACAGCTATAAAATTTCCATGAAAATAATAGACTTTATTGTTCATTTACTTCAAGGTTAGGCAGGCTGACAGGAGAGATGAATAGTCAGTTGTTAACTACTAAATCTTCCTACTTCATCCTAAAAGCAAAGGGGATTTGACCTAAAGTGTCAGTCAATATCATATAACAATAAAAATGCTCAGAAAATTGTTATGTATGTGTTACTAATATTCACTGGAAAATTATCCTTTAAGCAGTATAGACAATCAAGACTTAAGACATTTACATTTAAATATCATATCATGTTAAATTTCCAAAATCATAAAATAATGTATGTTAGTGTACAACCTTAAACTAAAAATGCTATCAAATTTCTTCTTTGGTGGGTGTATGTGAGTGTGTTGTGAGGTAGAGTGCAAAGAAAAGATGTTTTTCCATTAAAGGTTCTAACAAACTTGAGAAGGCCATCTAAAAACACTATCAGTCTATAGCACACATGCTATTAAAATTAAATGCAAAAAGAGTGTTCTTAGCATCTTGTTACTTTTTAAAATCCAATTTTCTCTAATATTTTAATCGGGCCACAAATTTAGAATTTCATTAAGAAAGAAATCGTTATATATATACTGAAAATGGGCTTAACTGTTCAGAGTAATCATCCATCTTATTTTTTAGCTATGCATTCAAGTTTCAAGCATCAGAGAAAAAGATATTTCATATATTTGAAAGTTTGTACTTAGCAATACAAAATTGGATACTTCATTCTTTACTCTATCTAAAAAAGCCATACCTCTTCCTCTGTCTCTCCTAGGCATTCTTTTTATTTTTAGTATTTTCACTAATTCTTCTGACTATATAAAGGAGAAACAAAGTTCCAACTAGGCACTCATACTTTTTAATACCTTTTTTATGAATTATTCCCAAGTAACCATTGAATAAGCTACTCAACAGTAGCCTTAGAAACTAGTCTTGCATAATAACTAGCTCCAGACAGTTGGTAAGGAGCTGGCACCACCTCAAAGAGCAAAATAGTTGGAGTAAACATGGGTGGATAGTTAGGACTGGCAAATAATAAAAACATACTAAAAGCACTAGGCAACATAATCTTATCTCAGGCTCACGTTGGAGTAAGCATTCTGGGAAATTTCTAAAAAAATGTAGATGCTTAACCAAACAACTATAAGCTTACTCTGAAAGCACAAAGAAAAAAACTTTTTGCGATATGTGACTTATTTATCATGGAAATCTGTGAGTCCTATCTCTGAGGAAGAGCACATTTTGGTCATACACATGTTCTTTCCCTCTCTTTCCCAACAACTGAGAAACTACTGGCCAAGAATGAAAATTTTCAAATCTGTTTCAAATGTAACATGCAACTTTGTTTCTTTCACACCTGGACTATCTCATTCATAACATTTCTCTGTTCCTTTAATAGTTTGTACATGTCACCAAGAAGGTTTTTTGGGTCAGAAAAGAGTAAGGAAGGATACTTCAAAAGTATAACATTATAGTAATTTATCTTCTTCTTCACCCATAAAATAAGGAATATTAATATTCACTTCAAATGGTTATTATGAGGACTAAATGAAATAATGATTTTAAAGTGATTAGCACATTGCCTGACAGTCAAGGGTTCAATAACTGTTAGGTATTATCGCCATGAGAAGACAATTTATATTGACTAATTATTTGACAGAATAACCTCAGAAAAGTTAAAAATGAATGTTAAGTACTCAAATTTGTATCTTCAAAACCTGGCATGCAAACAATAAATATGATTCAAAACTATACATTCCTCTCAGGTGAGTTATAGAACTGTTATTCAGCATTAATCAGACATGTACAAGTTCATTCCAACCTCCTCCCACCTTCCTCCCAAACCTCAGGCCAGCCTCATTTCAAGAGTTTCATTTGAAATCATTCAGGCAAGTTGGGAATAAAAATGTAAATCTAAAAGGTTCTTTATAGATATAACAGCTTATTTGTGGTTCATTTTTTTTTTTTTTATGGAACTCTGTACAGGGACAAATGCAGCAAGAATCTATTTGATACGTCATTATTCAATACAAAAATTTTGATTACAATCTTTGGATTAAACAAACTTTCCTTTTTTGTGGGGGGGTTCTTTCTATTTCTACTCAAATATACAGAATTAAAGGATAAATACAATTTTTTTTTTTTTTTTTTACAAAAGAACTTATTGTACTCTATCCCAAATAATAGTAAATAGAAAATGATTCTACATATGTACTATAAAACTTTCTACAGCATAAAACTACTGTAGTTAAAACTACTTTCCAAGACTCTTTGATAACTAGGGTACAATATGACCTAGATTCAGCGAAGCAGATGTGCTACCTGAAGATTTGTAATGAAGAAATGAACAGTATGAGCTGGGTGGGGGGATAGGAACAGGATGATAGTCAAGGGGTTGTCAGTGGTGACGATCACTTTCTGAGTAGGTCAATGGCATTAGGGTTTACAGGGCCTTCAGAGGTAGAGGCAGCTTTTTCCTTAAAGCAGAGGCAGCTTTGTAGCAGGTCAGTTCTAAGGTGTGGTTCTAGGAGTTGTTTTTAGAAATTCAAAACATAGCCTCTTCCTTTAGCTCTCCCAATGTGTCTGGAAATTATCTTATTATCTTTAGTAAACCCTTTCAGCTTAAACAAGCTGATTTGGATTCTGTTGTCTGAAACTAAGAACCCTGACCAATACTCAAAAAATAAAGAACATTTCAATGAAACTCAATAAACTCATCTGTCTATATAAATTTTAAAAATATACACAACTAAAAGCAGTTTTTGAGCTCTTCATTACAGTTTTATATTTGCAAAGGTCACTGAAAGTAGACCTGAAATAATAGTATTTAACAAAAATGATATGACAACTAACTTCTGTATAAAAATTCCTTTATAGATTGGTCAATTGTCATTAATCAAGAGGTCTTTTTTAATCCTTACGGATTACTAATATCAAAACACAAAGTCTAGGAGTTAAAGCCTTTAGCCTTTAATTTCAACTGACCAAGCCACTTCTGTTACTGAAAAGCTGAATTAGAAAATCCAGGGAAAATGAATGGAAAGAATGAAATTTTGCTTTTCATCAATTAAATAAATATAGTGGGTGTCCCAAAATTATAAATCTGGGATCTAGATATCAAACTTTTAAAAACTGTAAAACCAACTTCGACAAAAAGAATTCCTCAAAACATCAAAGCACACTGTTAAACTCATTTGAATATAAAATAACTATTAAATCAAAATGAAATGATACAGTTTTTAAAAAGTCATAAAATCTTTTGTCAATCTAAACAAAATATTTAAAACAATCAGGTTGAAGAGTTAAAGTTAACACAATTATAATCTCTTTCACAGTTTCTGACAATACAGTTTTCAATAACTTCCGAAGACAAAATTAGTATTTTTAAAACTATATAATTTTTAAAGTAATATAAATATTTATATCAATACCACCTACATAAATTCACACTTTAAGTAAACACCCACATTTTAACAAATCCAGAATCTCCTAGTAAATAGTAAAGGCAAATATTATCTAGCATTAATATACATTTAGAAATTATCTGAGATTGAAAAAATTAATATATTTTAATAACCTAACATTTCTGGCTATACTGTAGGTGCTTTCACATATATTATCTCGCTAATCTCTGTAACCAGTCTTCAAGATAGAAAGAATTATTACCATTTTTCTTAAAGCAGTTGATTAGTTTGTGGTACAGATTACCTTGGTAACTTGAACAAAGTAACAAACTAGTGAGTGGCAGAACCAAATGTAAATCTGGATCCAATTTTTCTTAAGTCCATACTTTTTGTATTACATCAGGTTGATTTTTAAAGGAAAGGTAAATCATCAGTTTCCTTATTATTTTTTACACATAAATATGAAATACTATACCTAATAACATCTTATTTCTAACTCAATTAAGAGGAGTTATTGGGAATAGCACAACATGAACGTAAAGTTGAATGCTCTCAATTAATTATGATAGGTAATAATGAAGAATCAATAAAGAAAACTCATTATGTAAACATGGTTTTCTAATATGTTCTCTTCGGAACTAAACTTTTTTGAAGTCTACTGACCTATTAAAATAGATCTGTTCAGGAGACGTCAAAGGCAATAGTCTTTTTCATTTATCACAAGCTTGGTAATTAATTCATTAGCCTGCCAATCATCTGCACTGCTAGTGAAATTTATGAAAGTATAATGAAATAGCTTACCGTGCACAAGGATGTCTTTGTAATTTTCAGGGTAAAATCTGAAGAAAACTCCAAATCTGAGACAGATGCTGTGTGGCAATCTATATGCTACCCATTTAAAAAGAATAAAGGTAAGAATTTAGTAAAAATAGTAAAAACAAACCAAATAGAGATAAACATTTCTTTTCTATGCAAAAAATTTGCTGCAAACCAATGTCTTGCAAACTTTAATCATTCTCACCCCATTCTGGGGATTGTTTCTAAATTTAAGGGCTACGAAGTGCTATCATTTAGTTAGACTTTGACTAGTTAGAAATGACAATACAGCACTAAGTCAAAGTCTAAGTCTTTTACTTAGACTTCTTGTAAGAACAGTATATATCAAATTATGGCTCTGATGTGCTAAAGTTTTTCTAAGACACACTAAAGTACTTTCAAATAAAAAATGTTTTCCTGTATTCCAACTAAAATCATTTTGTATACCAAAAAACGTATAGTGGTATACATTTGCTATAAATTACATGTGATAACAGTCAATATTTTTACAGGAAATGCCAACTTGAAAACATACTAATGAAAAGGACAAAGTGTTTTAGAACTCATTTTGTAACTGCATTTGAATATGTTTGTTAGATATTAGCAAAAAAAAAAAAAAAACACAATTCCAACCAAAGGGCAAAACTACAAAGATTCAACTAAAAAAATGGCCAAATATTCTTATATTCCCAACCTGCCCTGGTTCAAATCTTTCTCCATTTCACTAAGGAAAGTAGATGCAATCAGCTACAGCAGTGTGACCGAACAGAGTACGCTATAAAGACTGTCAACACTTGACTTGCCATGAGTTGATTATGACACAGTGAACACAATTCATGACTACATGCCTGAGGCATTACTCTATTTTAAACAGTTTGAGAAATTTTAAAGGAAGTTTAAAATTTGGGGAACTGGGGAACACAGAACAAATATATCATTTTTTGAAAAAGAGTCAGGAAAAGAGTATGTATACTTTTTAAACATCTTAATTTTTCAGTCCTAAAATTTCTATTTCAACTATTTATTCACAGCAGTTTTTGGTATTTATGCAAAGAGATCACTAGAGAAATTAGGCCTCCCCTCCCCCACCACAACTCTCCTCTTTCTGCTCGGCTTTAAGGATGAGTTGGCTATAACTGTGCACTACCACCCCAAGCCAAAGAATCCAAATAAATCCCTTACTATCAGTACCAGAGCACTGAACAGTCCTATAATCACTAACCAGGCTGGCTGTATTATTTTTTCTTAAGAGCTGAATGCAATTTTAATCAGCTTGCTCTTATTGAGATACTTTATATACTTATTCTATGCTAATTTTAAAGACTTTATCTATTTAAGAAAATTAATAAACATTTAGTGAATATCTACTTTGTACAGAGAACAATTACTGACACTATGAAAGTAACAGTGAGTAAAAAGAGGAGACAATGTTTTGAATCTAACACTAAACAAGCTGTATTTATTTACCTAACTGAACCAAATTAAGTTTTTAAGAAAAGCAATATCACTTTTCACTGTAAAGTTATTATTAAACATGCAAATCTGACATAGCAAAATTCACAACAAAACTAGATTATAGTGAAGAATAAGATATTAAAACAAAAGAAATTAACTGAAAAATGTAAACACAGCAGGGCTTTAATTTCATGGACTTCATGGACACATTCAGTGTCACTACTTAATCTGAAAGGCTGGAAGAAATTCAAATGAGAAGAGCTAAATTGTGTGGAATGTATGATATGAATGAATAATTTGACTACCAATGAGAAGCTAAAGTAAAGCCAGGAGGTAGTGATGAAGCAGAAATGACAATATAGCACTAAGTCAAAGTAAAAGATTCAATCCCTAAGTATAAGAAACTTCAATACATAAAGAGAAGTGATTTCAATGGGATGATACAGTCAACTGGTAAATGTTATGACTTCAAGTTAATTTAGACTGATTAAAATGGGAAGAGTAATTACTGTTTTGAAAGCCCACATGTAAAATCAACATATTAATTTCAAATACTGAACTCATAAATGAAAAAATGGCAATATTATTTTAAAGCAAATAAAATTGGTAAAACACATACCTTAATACTATCAGAGTCTGAAATAAGAGTCTTCGGATCTAAAACTTCCACAATAGCTTCTGGAATAACTGCCTTCTTCATGCAGGACATATTAAAGCCATAGACATCATCCCAAAAAGCAATTCTATCAGCATGTTTATTCACATCACTTACTGCCACAAGGCTGATTGTGCAAATATCAGGGTAGACTGTAAGAAATAAAATACTCGACAATTTAGCATTATCTCACTTTATGGCAAAATACAATTTTTTAAAGGCTAAATATAAAATATCAACTCCATCAATATGGATTACTAGCAACTGATTACTAGCAGTGGGGGATTAACAAAGGTATAAATCAAAGAAAATAACCAAGTTCCATCTTGTAACCTCTTTATAAAAAATATTTCCATTATTGTGGTGGTAAGATTGAAATAAAGATTTCACTGATGAGATCCTATTAAAATAATTAAAAAAGAATAAAACAAATAATCCTGAAATGAACATATTTATTAATATTAAACTTATAATATGCTGGCTTTAAAAAGGTAATAGATCTTTTCTTTATATATTCTTCTGAAACATGCAGGAAGAGACAAATCATTTAAAAAGATATGTGACATATAAAAACAATCATGTCAAGGTAACAAAAAATAATACTACAAAAACCAAAGACAACTGGTATCCAAAGACCCAGAAATGATATATGTACTTGGTTTAATCCTGTTACACAGCAAAATTCCCCAATGATGAAGGAAAAACTTATATAATTCAGATTAGAGGTCACTAAAACTCAAATTGGCATCACCACCCCTCCTCACTTCCTCCAAAATTACTGTCTCCAGAAAGGCTTTCTCTTGGCCTGGATTTAGGCTTCTTTTCCCTATTGAGAATAACAATTCATATAGCTACTCAGAGGTTAACAGTAAGGCGCCTTAAAAAAATAAAACAATAAAGTAAAAAAAAAAAAAAAAATCACGTGATGGAATTTTATAGTTGTGCAGAAGACCAATTCATATAACCCTCTCTTATCTATTATAAAAAGGAAATATTTTTGAGAATCAGGTATGTGCCAGGTAAGTTATTCTAATTTATAGACTATGGACATGTCTCTACTGTCAAGAAACTTAGACAGTTTTGACAAATAGATGGGCAATTATTTGTGAGGAGAAATGTAAGACACTGAGGGAGCTCACAGCAAAAAGAGTAATATAGATTTGGCTACAGCAAGAGAACAGGGGTATTATGTAAGATAAGAATTGGAGGCCAAGTAAGTTAGGAATGGGGAGACAAAGAGAATTCTAGGCAGAGCAAGCAGCATGTATATAGGGTCACAATTAATATATGCTCCAATTTGAGAGAAACAGTGAGATATAGGGTATAAAGGTAAGTAGGGACCAAAGAAAACATGGCTGAGTAAACCACATAGTAAATTAGACTTTATTCTAAAAATAATAATAAGCAATGAAAAATTTTATAGAGGGTAGCAACTTCATCAGATTTTGTTTTTAGAAAAGTCATCTGGAGTGTAATGTGGAGAATGAATGATAGAGTGTTAGACTATAACAAAGACAAAATAAGAGATAGTTGTAATCAACCAGGTGACCTGAAGTAGAGTGATGGCTGTGGGAATGGAAAGGAGGAGATATACTCCTTTCAATTATGTCAAGGTAACAAAAAATTGTTACTCAAGGGCTACCTAGGAGGTAGAACACATAGGACTGTAAGATTGGCTGGCTGTGGAGGTGTGGAAGAGGGATGAGTCTAGGATGACATTTTTTAGCTTTAGCAGTTGGGCAAATTATGGTACTAGCCATTATAATAGGGAGTAAAATAAGGGCAGATTCAAGAGGAATATGAGAGTTTAATGCTTATGAGAGAAATGGGTAAAAAATATCCAATAAGCAGTTGAATATATAGGCCTGACTCAAAAGAGATGATCTTGGTTCAAGACACATATTTGGGACCATGAACAAATAAATGTAAGTTATGGGAGCTCATGAGGTCACATAGGGAGAGTACAAGGTGAGTACCAGAATTTATGGGATGTGCAGAAAAAAAGGTTGAGAAGAAATGGCTGAGAAGTTGGGGCCACAGAATTAAGAAGTAAGAAGAAAACTCAGAGAGTAAGTATTGAGAGAGGTGAGGGAAGAGACTGATTCAGAAAGAAACCCTCTTCTAATAACACGTATACATCTTTGTAACTAAATTTTTAAAATAATATTTATCACCTCCACTGATAACTTCAAATATCAACATTTACCATGAATTAAAAAATAGAAACCACATTTTCCAGTATTAACAAACTTAAAGCAAGTATATATGTACCAATGAAATGCACAAAAGAAATAATTTCATGATTATTGACCAGCCTTCAGACTTAAGCAGTAGAGAAACCTCTTTTTCCCCAAACTTTTGTTTCTATTCACAGCCTTGAGAATTTTACTATTCAATGACAGCAGCACTAAATTATCTTCCAAATAAAGCCCATGATAAGATCTGCTGGTATCAAAGCACTTGCTTCTTCCAAACCTGACATGTGAGATACCCAAAAAAATACTTGGTGCTATGCCACTGATAAGAAGTTTCTCAAGTCCTCCCTAAGAGGGCATGCAAGGCAGATGTGACAGCGCCACAGGGCTAGCGTAGACTGTCGTGTAAACTTAGACACCTCAACTCTCCTCGTCCTCCACAAACACGGTAAACCTCTTGACTGTGCTTAAATTCCTGATCAACAGAAATTCTTCAAAGTAACTGATCTGTTATTGAAAATGCTGACCCAGCAAGAATATCAGCTACAGAAAAAGCATTTTTAGTTTCTTGAACCAGATCATTAAGATGAGAAACAATGAAGAAGAAACAGAATTCTGAAGCAACTTAAGATATTTGGCAATTTCTTTATGTATCTTCTGTTGGAATTGATATGATAATCACAGAAACTTTCCTATATTATGCCCTGTAATTTCATCATTAAAGAGGAACATAATAAGGGTATAGATCAGGCGTTGGCGAACATTTTCTGCAATTATTTTAGGTTTTGTGGGCCATATGGTGTTTGTTGAAACTACTCATCTCTGCGGCTAGTGTGAAAGTAGCCACGCATAATATACACATAAATGAACCTGGCTATGTGCCAATAAAACTTACCTACAAATATAGGCAGCAGGCCAGATTTAGATACCCCTGATATTGAGGAGAGAGAAATGGATGAGGAAGGTTTTATCAGGGACATCATACCATACTACTTCAGAGAGTGCCATTCACACTGCAGTCCACAGGAATCAAATATCCTCTGGAGTTGAGCAGTGCAAAGACATTCAAGTTACTTAACAGTTCACAGAGTTCTTTTTTAGAATATTATTCAAAATCTTAGTGAAAATTTGAAAATATCAGTCTCTTTATCAGAGGCTGGCAAACTGGCCCATGAGTCAAATTCGGCCCACTGTCTGTTTTTGTAAATAAAGTTTAATTAGAACACTGGCACACTCATTTATTTACCTATCATCTATGGCTGTGCTGTGTTACTGTGGCAAAGCTGAGTAGTTGGGGCAGAGACTGTGTAGACTACAAAGCTGAAAATATTTACTACCTGCCCTTTGGTAGAAGTTTGCTGACCTCTGGTTCTATACCTATCAAGCAATAGATGTACTAACAATACTACTAAGAATTAAGGGCAAAGCTTTTCATAAGGAATAACTAAAACTTATTAAAACTATTTTTTAACAGTTTTGAAAATATGTTGGTAATAAGAACAAAAACTAGAGAGGAATATGATTTTACTTTTTCCAGTGCTGAGGTATATTTTTAAAGCCAATTACATTTCACAAAGACATAGAAAATCATAGCTTCTGTACTTGTTAGACTTAGAAATGAAATTATTTATCTTTCAGTTAGTAAGATCTCTGAATATTCATAAAGAACTTGTAATCAGTGTTATACATCAATTTGGTTCTATATCCACCTCCTCACAGCTGGCTAAAATTTTGGGCCACCTGCCAGAATCCTGACTAACCCTTTACCCTCACATTCTGACACATTTGTCATTTGATTTTTTGTCAGATAAAGGCATAATTGAATAATTATTTCTTCTTGTAGATGAAATTAACAAAGCACTGATTGGACAAAACCATCCTCTTAACAGACCATTTATAAATTCATGGCTTTGACATCTGTGTCCTTCTCGATTCACTGCCCAGAATTCATTTGTCACTAGAACAGCTCACATGGTGAATAGATAAAGATGGGAAATCCTTTATCCCTTAAAAATGCCTCACAAACTTTTGGACACTAAAGGATAAGAATGAGATGCATAAAGAAACAATTCCCAGTAACATTAGCATCATTGTCTGTGTATAAATAACCAAAGAATAAAAAGGTTTCGAACAAAAGGAAATAATAAGTCAAAATAAATGTTCTTCTCACAATATATGTGAACAATACGAAGATTTTAGTGAAATGGTCAATGATGAAATGATTGATAGGCACAAAAGAAAAATGCACTACTAAGTCTCTAAATCAACAAATATTTTGGGAGTTGAATAAGCTTAAAAACTAATTTCCAATTTACATAATAAAGGTATCTTTAAAAAATTAATACTTATTTGGAAATTGGAAACATTTTCCCATCATTAACTTATAGTAGCAACTAGGCCCACCTAAGCTTAATTAGGCTAAAATATAGCTGCAATATGTACTGAAAAATCATGTACAGAAAAAAAGTAAAAAATGATACTACTGCAATAACATCGAACAAAGCCAAAATAATAAATGTGAAAGAAAGCAGATTTTAAGTAGAGGAAGTAGAGAGAGAATTATGGAAACACTAAAGTAAACCTCTAAGCATGATGAACCAGTGTCGCTGGCTGATTACACTGAGATAAACTAGTAAAAATTAAGTGCTATATGCCATGATGCTTGAATTCATTTCAAAACTTTTATAAGGTATAATCATATTCACCAGCTGTAAGGAGGGAAATTAACATTTAATGAGTAGCTACTTTACATCAAGCATCTCATTTAGACTTTGATTAGACTGACTGATTCTATAAAGCTGGATTATATTCCTCATTTTACAGATAAGAAAACTGAAGTTCATAAAGTAACTTCCCCAAATTACTGGTCTTAGTCAGCTAAGTAAATAACTAGTCATCTGACAATGTAGGGATTCAGCTTAAGGTCTAACTGCAAAATCTATATACTTTCTATTATGTATGATGCCACATTTTATGCTTTCCAATGGAAGAGAAAGAAGAACCCCATTTTTCTAAGGTAAATGGGTAATTGATGGAAGAAAAAGAAGGACAAAAGGATTGAAAAAAATTGGAGATTAATAAAATCTGTGAAGTGAAGAAAATGGAAACCTTTAGCCTTTATTCCTTCTGGGTAAAAAAATGAGATAACGGTAAAAAGAAACACTAAAAAGGAAAGCAAGCAGAAATTAGGGAGGAGTGAGTAAACTGTACTGCTCAGTGTTCCACACAGACGGAAATAGCAAGGAAGTGTGGAATTTATAACAGAGGCAATCTTATTAGCATAGATCAGGCTTCCAAAGAAAATACCAATTGTAAAATCTTTGAAAGACACAGATCTATTAGTGAATAGTTTTTATCTGCCACTCTATTTTTCTGCTCCCCTCCCCCTTTCTGAACTGTTTGTGAAATTCCCTACATTGTGAGGCAGGGGCTGCTTCCATAGCATTCAGGTTGAAAATGACAGAAACTTGCTTTCCCTCCCTCCATTGCAGGTTAGGTATGTGTCCATGACGCATGCTCCACTAATCATATGCACCCGAAGCTCTGCTAATCTTTCAGAGGAAGCAATACCTACCTCAGATCAGCAATGCAATGTGTCAGCTAGTGCCCAGCATTAGAAGTGGTATCATCTAAACCAGTCCTATAAGGTAGTTCTGAGCATTGTTCCTGGCTACATAATCTTCCAGGCTAGTTTTATAGTTCTCACAGAAACTTTGTAAACTACTCTATCCTTTTAATAAATCCCTTCTCTACTGAATAGCCAAGGGAGATTCTGTTTCTTCCAAAAAGAACCCTGACTGATGCAGAATGAAATATACGTTGTAAATAAATTCTTAAAAAAGGACTCTTGTGCTAGTTTTTGGTTTAAAAGGCTCTCTGATGTAGGGACTGAACATATTTTTAATAAAAAAAAAAAATGATTGCAATGGTCTGTCAAAATCAGGAAATGGTGAGTTAGGAAATAGCTTAGTAATTCTGTGTTGTTTTGAACATATTCTTAACTTTATAATCTTGACAATTATAACTCCAAAAAGATGTATATTCTTGAAGGACCCCATTAGAAATTTGAGTTTAGTTCTGACCACTGTGTGGGAAACCTTTAATTTTGCTTGTAATGAGAAGTAATGAAAATATTCTTTTCTAGTAAGGTGGAAGATGTTTCCATTAATGGGCCCCTAAATTTTCTATGCAACAAATATGATTTCACACAAAACTATTGCCAGTTTTAAGGACATTTCAAAGAAATGTCAGGAGTACATTTCTATGTGTCTCATCTCTGATTACACGATTAAAGTGGAATCTGCTAGACTTCTACACTGAAATTTACTCTTTTCCCTTTTGTAACTAAAAGACAGTTTGTGGGGAGGTTCTTTGAAATTAAGGAAATATCCCATTCTTAATCTAACTTTCCGATTATTCATTTATTAATATCTCAATGGACTTATTGTTTCCTAAGATATTCAAAGAGTTATAGACCAAAAAAAAAAAAAAACCAAAAAACAATTAAAGGTAGAAAGTATGAAATGATAGATATAAATTGTCTCTATTTGCAAATGACATGATGTTCACATAAAAAAGCCTAAGGAATTTATAAAACTACTAGAACAAGTAAACTTAGCAAAGTCATAGGATACTAGGTTAACAAACAAAAATCAATTGTATTTTTATACTAGCAGCAGATAACTGAAAAATAAAATTTAAAAATTTTTACTTATAAGAATGATAAAAAATTTAAATACTTAAGAACAAATTTAACAAAAGATGTGCAAGATCCCTATGTTGAAAATTACAAAACAGTGCCATGAAAAATTAAAGAAGACTTTAAAAAAATGAAAAGATATGTTGTGTTCATAGGTTGGAAGACTCAATATTAAGATGCTGATTATTCTCAAATTGATTTATTCATTTAAGCCAATCCTATCATAATTTTAGCAGTCTTTTAAAAATTGACAGATTCTAAATTAAAAGATTCTAAAATAAAATCCTAAAATTTACTTTAAAAAAACAAATATACACACAAACTCACTAATGACCAAACTGTCAAAGCAATTTTTAAAAAGAACAAAGATGAAAGACTTTCTTTACCTAATATCAATACTCAGACAAGCTATTAATGGGATAGGATAGTTATTTCAACAAAGGTGCTGGAAAATACTAACATCTATTCTTACCTCACATAATTCACAAAAATTAACTTGAAATGAATCATAGATATAAATGTAAAAGCTGAAACTTTACAAAAAAAAATACAGGATAAATTTTCTATTGGGTTTGTGGCCTATTTATTTGTAGGATCTATTTATATGTTAAGGAGATTAGCTTTTTGTTGGTAATAGGAAGTGAATATTTTTTTCGATCTGTAGTTTCCTTTGTGACTTTGCATACGGCATATTCTGCCATTTATGTTTATTTAGACATAATCAAATTTATCAATTCTTTCTTCTAAGTCATCTGAATTTTAGTTTGTATTTAGAAAGCTCTTTTCCCCCAAGTTTATAAAGGAATATACTTATGTTTCCTTCAAGTATTTTAACTTTTTTTTAATTTAACTTTTGACTCATTTAACATTTACAGTGTACAATTTACTGTGTGAAATGAAACACTACTTTTGTTTTTTTTTACATAGAGGGCTACCCTACTGTCTCAAAACAATTTTACAGTAAATTATTTCCTTTATTATAAGAGATGCCATATATTGTTGGGTATATACTAGGATTTTCTATTCTGTTAAACTCATCTGTCTATTTAAGAACCAATAGTATATTAATTTAATTATTGAGGTTTTAAATGTGTTTTAATCCTTGGTAGCATGATTCTTCTGGTTCTCCTACACCTACTCTGTTATCCTTCTATCTTGGAGTTTTCCTCACTATTCCTATTAAAATTTTTTTTATTCCTAATTAAAAAAAAAACTTGATTGGGATTATAATACAATTTTAGAAAATTTATCCTATAAAAATTTTCAAACACATACAAAAATAGGGATGAGCATAATTAACTTTCATGTACTTATCACTTATCTTCAACAACTGTCAATGTTTTTGGATTACACTTTATTTTAAACTAATTTTGGGAGATATCTTTATGGCATTGGTTCTCTCTTCGAGAACATGGTATATCTTTTCATTTATTTAAAACTTTTTTGTGCATCCTTCATAGTAAAGTTGTCCACATGTAAGCCTTGTCTATTTCTAATTGTTATTTTGTATCTCTATAATATACTAAATTCTTTTATTATTTATAATAATTTTTCAGTTGATTCACTTGAAGTTCCATATGATTAATTTTAAAATATTTTGTGCTAATTCCCTCTTATTTGGTATCAATATCATGAGTGTTTTCATTTTTAATTTTTCTTTGGTTTTGCTTGAATATCTTTTTCATCCTTTTAACTTTACTAAATCATTGTATTTTAGATGTGCCTCTATAAAGTGCACAAAACTGAGCTTTCTTTTTGAAATCCAATCTAAAATTCTCGTTCTCTGAATAAGTGAGTTTAGCCCATTTACATTTATTGATATGAGAAATATTTTTGTTTAAAACTCTAGCATTTTATGTTAACTTTTCTGTATCTGTAGTTTTTGTTTTCTTTTCTTTTTTTTTTTTTTAAGTAGCTCACTATATGGTCTTTTTTGCTTTTTTCCTTAGTATTAGTCCTTACAATTAGGAATTTTTGTTCTAGTAGTTAAATTTATAACTATAACCTTATAGAATATATTTAGTTCTCTATTTTTAATATTCTTTACTAATCTCCTGAGTAATGATAAAATTAGTATATTTCCTTATTCTTCCCCTTCCCTTCCCTCTTTTTAATCACCCAATTATTTTTTTAAATTAAAAAAAAAAACAGATGCTCTGATAATATTAACAACAAATACAGAAGTGGGCATAGTTAGTACACAACTTTAATATATTTTTCAGAAAAGTGAGAAATCAAATCATGTCATAATGCATTTGATCTGAAAGAATGGGAAATGCCACTTCACTTTTTTTAAAGTGACTTTTGATGAGGTATAATTTACGTACAGTAAAACTCACTCTTTTTGCCCTCTTTGGTGTATGATTCTATGTAATTTGATAAATACATAGATAAGTCATGTAATCACAATCAACATATACATAGGATGTATCACCACAAGTCTCACCACTCAATTTTAATCAATGTAATTTTAACATTACCTTTATAGTGTGAAATGTGCTTATAAGTCTATTACTTGATTTGTCAGCTTTCAATGATATTCCATAAATTCCTGCTATTAAAGATAAAGCAACTGAAGTATATATATCTCCTCCCATTCGCCTTCTGCATTCTCTTTCCAAGTTTTCAGAAATATTTGCCATTGTCAGGGTATAAAACATTTGCATTCTATGTTGTCATCCCAAAACATCTATTTGTTTTTGTCTTAATTCTAGCTGTAAAAACACACATTGATTATGACTAATATTTTCTTAGATTTTTTTCTTTATCTCTTGGTCAGTTGAATGTAAAACACTACAATTCCTAACACACAATTAGCATTAGTAAATCTTAGCCAAAATTAGTATAATTAGTCTTTAGTAAACTCAATTTCATTAATTTTACAAAATTATTTTTATTAGTAATAGCAGCAGTAAATGAGTACTACTAAAGTACTGTGGAATTGCTTGGTGATAACAAAGAATGAATATTGTGTTTTATAAAGGTTTTATTCCATACATACATAATGATATATAAACTGAACCCTAATTCATGTAAAAGTAATTTGTGCTTCCTTCATGCTTATATAGGTCTTCTATATTCAACCTCTCTCATAATTCAATCATAGGTCTTCTATATTCAACCTCTCTCATAATTCAATCATTTTTCCATCTTTACACTAATTGCTTAGTAAATCTTTCCTTCATTAAAAAATAAAACGTTTCTTTTCAATAGAAGAATGAGTATCTAGATGATTGGAGATATGCAGCAAGGCATACTCACGTACATAAAACAGTCTCAACCACTTCACGTTACTCATTTGTGACCTTTCCTTCTTTTCTTTCGATTCTGTTAACAAATAACACTCAACAGCACTGCTTAGGCAGTTAAATGCTGACCTCTCTTCAGTATACGTCCAGATTATCTTAGTGTTGATATTAGCTATATAATAATTTGGAAAGACCTAGACTTATCTGCCTCCACCTTACCCTCTGACGATGGGAAATAACTCTGCCACTATTTCAACTAAAAACTCGTTATTTGCATGCTTTAAGTTCTTAATGAATTTCATCAAGAATTCAATTTAAATGTATTAAGTTGCTGTCACTCCTTCAGTAAGATCAATGAATACCACTCAGAGAGGTATGGAAACGATTTTCTGAACCTTCCCTAGAACAACTTCAAGGCAAAAATCAGATTCAATAAAATTACTAGTGTGGGGAAACAAGGGATAGTGAAAACGAAGATCCAGCAGATCTACGTTTAAAAAAAAAACAACACTTGGCCACTTAATATGTGTCAACCAGGATACCTTTGTTTCTAAAATCTCAAAGGGCTGCTGTGAGGATTACATGTAATAACATAAGAAAAGGCAGAGTATATTGACAGCTTGTATAGAAAATCAACAAATGGTAGATAATATTAATTTTTAGTCATTAAGTATAGTATTCATCTTTTAAAAAGCTACCGCAATTATTGTAAGATATAGCCAATAGCTGTAGGGTAAAATATACCTAAAAATTTTAGCCAGGTTCATGTCAGGAATACAGAACATATATTAAAATGGTTGCAGGAAATATAGTGATAGAATTTTGAAAAAGAAAGGCAATCCATTTAAATGCTATTATAAAAATAACTATTATACTGGAGAATTTCATTTAAATGCTATTATAAAAAGAATTCTATTATACTGGAGAATTTTCTCTGTGCTTTATGTTTTAGCCTTACTGATATCTATTGTACCATAACTACCAAAGTAATTTCATAGACACGGATGGGCAGAAGGTTTCAGTATGGTCCAGTGCTTCATTTCACTAGTTCAAAATGTCTCCTCCTTTCCATCCATTTTTATATAAGTTTTATCAACTGCACTTTGGCCATAGCATTAGTTGATTCTGAAGCTCTGAGAAAGTGAAGGCGTAGGGAGAGGTGAATGAAGGGAGACTGATGCTCTTCAATTCAGTTTTAATGATCCAATTCAATAAACATAAATGATTCTCTATCTATGCTCCAGAAGCTGTAGAGCCCATAGAGTCAAAGATGAGCAAAATATAATCCTTGCACTGAAAGAGAACATTTGTTTGTATACAACTGTTCAAGGCAGAAGGCTGTAAAACCACAATTACACTTTGAATATGCAGAGTTAATAAGATTAAAAATTCATCAGGGCCATGAAAAGATAGCCTTCCAAATTTATTGGGACACATTTAAAAATACTGATTGAGTACATTATGCTTTAAAAACTTAAGAGAAACCAGTCACTATTTAAATGTTCTAATTAAATCACACAGAAGCCAGGTTTATATATTTAGTGAAGATATGGAAAATTTGCCACTAAAGTGAATAATCTCCAAACTAGCATGAAATATATTCTCTGCGGGGTGGGGGTGGGGGGGGGAACACCTAAATATCTTAAGGATTGAAAACCAAAAACTTTCTGTTCGATTTTGATTTGAATATTAAAGAGCTTCCAATCTAGTCTTTTGTATTTTTATAAAAAGTGTTCTTGAAAATACCCTTAACTTTGAGTCCTGCATATATCAATAATGTTCTACTATCAACAGTATGCTAAAGAAATGTCTTAAAGCTTTATCTAATGGAAACATCTTTCATCTATACTGGGAACTTTCTCACTCATACATAGTTTATTTGAAATCCAAAGGTTAATTTGGTTCTGCCAAACTAAAATTAGATTATTAAAACTAGCATTTTATACTTACCTGATCCTCCTTTAGCCAAGTATTTGTTCTTCGCATATAGGACAGAATCTAACATAGACTCAAAAAGAAGAAAATAGCCCTACATAAAACAGAAAAAAAAAAAATAGATTTTAGAAATGTGCAATATCCTCATATGCAGATTGATTTAAACATCTGGCTACTCTTTTAATATAAATTTTTTTTTTTTGTCTCTGCCATAAAGTATTCTGCAGAGTTTGAAATTATTTTTTGCAGTAAATACGCCACATAATTATTAGAAAATCAGGCCTGGGTATAAAGTGAATACAGAAAGTTTATTACAGTAGAATGTATTGAACCTTCTTTATCTCCGCTTCTACTCTTTATTTATTTTATTTATTTATTTTTATTAAGTTTATTGGGGTAACATTGGTTAATACAATTATATAATTTTCAAGTATACATTATCATTTCACATCTGTATGCTCTATTGTGTGTTTATCACCCAAAGTCCTTCAGCTAGCTTCTACTTTTTAGACTACTGTTCCTTCCTCATGAAAAAAAAATTCTAGATGGAAATTGTTAACAAACCCTCTGAATCTCTGGAATATTGCAAAATTAATACAAAGCAGTGGTTTTCGACTAGATTTTCACCCTTTAGGACATCTGGCAATGTCTGGAGACATTCTGATTGCCACAACTAGGGGTAGAGGGGATGCTACTGACATCTAGTAGGTAGAGCCAAGGATGCTAATAAACATCCTACAATGCAGAGAACAGTCCCCACAGCAAAGAACTGTCTGGCCTCAAACATTTATATGGCTACATCTGAGATATCCTAGTCTAGAACACCATTTCCCAAAGTGTTTCTTGACCAGTGCCTTTTTCTTTAGATAAAAAAAGAGAAAAGGAAAAAGAAAAAGAAAGAGAAAAAGAAAAAGAAAAAGAAAAGAAAGAGAGGCAGTCATCTTTAATCAGAGGTTTGAGAAGGACCAGATGCTATATCCTCCTGTTAAAGATTTATGATGCACATTAATACATTAATAATTCTGAGTGTTATGATAAAAACAGAACTGTTGAACATATTTTGAATATTACCCACTCTTTGACTGGAGACCCCTTTCTTTCCTATATGACATCCAACAACACCTTGCGCAACTAACATTTAAAATACAGTTCATGAAACATTGCCCCAGTGCACTCCAGATTTTAGAGAACAGTAATGAATCTGCTACCAAGAAAGGATAATCATAACACAAATGAAAGCATAATTTGCCACTACTAGTGTCATACAGTACATTCTAATAGTATGCTAGTTTATTTAAGAAATGATGAAGTAATCATAAATGAGATTAATGCCAGTTTCAGTCAGGCTTTCTCTTTCTGGGGCCCATCTACCCAAGAGCCCTGAGCAGCAAGGAAAGTTAAGGGCTCAGGGCAGTGATTAACATATAATATACCTTATTATAGCTTAAGGTGAACCAGTATGAATTTTAGCCTAATGTTAGCATTCTAAATCAAAACTGTTCTCATTTGTTTTGTGCACAAATAACTATTTGACAGCATAAATACAATAGTCTTTAACCAAGATGAAACAAAACTTTTTTTAAGGTTTTTCTAGAGTAAGAAAAAACTTGCAAACTTGAATGGATAATCTTCACAAGAGATAAACAGCAAATTTAAATTACAGAAAATACAGCTCTCATGCTTGAATCGCTTATAAAGGAACCTAATTAAATTGCCGCTAGCAACTCTACTTTGGCATTTACCCCCAACACACTAATTCATTGATAAGAAAATAATTGCTACAAAAGAAAGATTTAGCAACAACGATCTTTTCTTAATGTGTTTACATTAGGAAAATTAGGATTTGGTAGAAACTCTTTTTTTCTGGATAGAGTACTTCAGTAATGTCTAGCTCTTATAAGTCAGTTCTCCATTAATATTATCTGTGTATTCAAAGCACAAGAGACTTTTGAAATTCAACGAAGAAATTTTTACCAACCTGACATAATTCATGCAGATCTATGCACACAAATGCTAATAAATAAGCATTCATCCGTTGATTAAAGTAAATTATAATTTATGCCAAGGAATTATTAAAAGAGGAGGCATCTATTTACCCTATGGGAAAAAGATCAGCTGGTAAAACATGTTAATAAGTTGAAGGAAAAAAAATGATCCCTATTTGCAAGACTGCTGCATGTTAAAACATTAAAATAAAATAAATCGACATTTTGGTACAAATTAAGTATTCGTTATAGTCCAATAATTTATGGAAGAGTGTAAAAAAAATATCTGTTACTGATTTGGCATTTTGTCAAAAGTGTTTCTAGCATTACTCTTTCCAAGTAGCTAAATTTTATTTTGCTTCCATATGCTCAAACTTCACCTTACTTTAATGTACTACAAAAAAAAACATAAAAAAGTCTTTTTGATCAATAACTGAAAGTAGCTCCTAGCAACATGTTCTTTTGTTGCATTTAAGATAAAGTTATTATTAGCCATTCATCAGAGGTTAAATTACACCATATTTTAATTTGGTATTATAGTCAATACCAATAGTATAGTATGAGAGGGTAGACTCCTGGATTTAAATTCCAGAGGAGTCAGGAGTCCCTTTTTCTACGTGACCTTGGATAAGTTAATGTCATTGTGCCTCAGTTTCTTCATCTTTAAAGTGACAATACAATAATATTTTATTTCATACAGTTGTAAGGATTAAATATGTTAATACATGTAAACCTTTTCGAACAATAAATCGTGTTAGTTTAGCTGAAAAAAATGAAGAGCTATTTAAAATATATATTTGTAAAGGCTAATCAGAATTTAAAAATTATGTTTAATAAATGAGAAAATAAAAGCTTACCAGACTGTCCAGAATCATATAACATTTATTTAGTGCATGGTCATATATTATAATCCATGAGTAAGAACTAAAATTCTTGTTTTTGTTTTTTTTTTTTAAGAGCCTATCAGAATACATTTTCTTGTGTCCCTTCATTTTCATGTGCATACCAAAATAAACATGTATATTAACATATATATATCCATTCAAAATTTCTTTAAAATTAAGAAATAGAAATTAAAAACCCAATTGAAATTTGATCAAACTGAACAAATTAGTGCCAATTCCAATATTAAGATTCTTCTTAAAAAGATAATCTGAGAGATTTTCCCCCCTGGGGAAAATCATTCCCCCCCTCCCCCCGGGCCAAAAAACATCAATTTTACTTAATACTCTGAACTTTGGAATTTATACTTAAGATTTTCCCATATGTCTGCTTCCACTTGAAAAGATAAACACCAATAAGTATTTTTCCACATACTCCATAATGATTACCTTAGCTGAGATGAGAATCTTGAGAGGTAGGACAACATTAGAGATAGTTTCTAAGATTCTAACTATTAAAACGACATAATTTTCAAATTAGAGAAATCAGCACTAGAGAGGTTAAGTGACTTATTTCAGGTCATACAGTTGGAAAAATAATACTAGACAAAACAGTAGCCTTAAGATTCAATTCCCACTGCTGTTAAACTCAATAGTAAGCATGCAAACAAAAGAAGATAATCATCCTTGGCAACAAAAATACCCTTTCATAAATGCCATGTCTTTGCTTCTCATTTTTTAGTGAGCCAACATAATTAGGTCAGAGAATTTCTGAAAGCAAATGATCAAATGCTTTTGATGATACATATAAAGGATTTTGAACAGTGCATGGCATAGAGTTAACAAAAAGACGATATCACATGACTCTTTAATTTGGCAGAAGTCATTATATGGGGGTCTGCTACTGTGGGGTAGAACTAGGCTAAAATGGATAAAAGCAGAAGGCCACAGCAAGTCTTTCTTCTTTTGTTTTTTCCCATGTTTTATTTCCTTTTTTGCTCTTCATTGGTGTATAATTAAAAATAAAACTCTCCTCTATAACTATTTCTGGTAGTATCTTTTTCATCTCAGTAGCAAGATATTGCTTGCGTAAATATAGAATGAGGCTTCTATTCTGTCAAAATAATTTCTAAACCTTAACTCAAAGAATAAATGAACTAGCAAATCAATAGAAAAGCATTCTTTCAAAACAAGAATAGATTATACATTTCTTGATCTTTCCTAAATATGTTACATTTTTTTAAGACTCAATGAACACTGACAATTTTATTGGTCATTTCACTTATTATCCAGATAGCTGTGCAACTACTACCTCCTCAAAAAGGATTTTCATTATGTCTCTATATAAAGTATCTTCAAGCACTATCTCTTTACCCTGCTTTCAATTTCATCACAGCACTTAGGAATTAAAATATTATTTATTTTTGTGTTTAGTTTACCTACTTACTAAAATGAAAACTCCAAGAGGAGCAAAGACTTTGTCTATTTGTTTTAAACTATATTCCTGAGGGCCAGAAATGTGCCTGGTAGATAGCAGGAACTCAATAAGCAATTTTTGAATGAATAAAAGAATTAGAGGTATTAATATTGTATATGCATATCATTATGTTTGTTAAAATGAAACAATGCCTGCTTTTTGTTATTTCTCTGGTGCAAATTAAAATAAGCTACTTTAAAATGCTGTTTTGCTTCAAAAATTAATGTTTCAAAATTAAAATTTTCAAATAATAGTGGTGATAATTGTTAAAGGTTCATTGTATTGTGTCTTGATATAGATTATTTAATTCTTCCCTAAAGCATATTTCATTGTTATTTCCATTTAACTGGTAAGTCTTAAATTATTAAATAACTTAAAATAATAGTACTTAAAAAACAACTCATAGTCACAGAATCAGCTGAATGAGTCATATTTTGAACCTTGGTCTATCTAACAAGAGAAGTCAAGAGCTGAATCACTATTCTATATTACTTCTTAAATTGATTTATGTGATTGAAAATAAGATTTAGTATTTGTATATCATACTATATTTGTAATTAAGTACTCAAATGCCCTGAAATAAAAAAATTTCCCATTGAAGATATTAAATAAGATTAGAATTTACAATAGGTATATTTCAGAGTGATAGCTTAGTTGGCAACTACCTCTTACCCATGATCTCCTATGAAAAGTACCCATTTAGAAAATCAATGGATATATCAGAATATATATAAAATGAATGTGTGACATCTGTAAGATAAATTAATATGCATAGCTAAAAATATTAGCAGATTAAAAGATTCATATATGTATTGCTAATGGTTATCGTCCTTTCTCTCAACTTTCCACTTTGCTGAACTTCATTTTACTATAGGCTCCCTCCGTGATAGGATAGCCTTTAATTTCCTGGGAATTGTCCTTGGTTCTGAACCAAGTCATTTATTACTGATATCAGAAGGCTTTGCTCCAAATGCCCAGCTCATCTGCAGTATAATTCAGACTGTAATTTCACAGGCTGCTGCCTCACCTGTAGGGGTGCCATCTGGAAGAGAATTATACTCAGCATTTTCTCCCATGATGCTCATGGGGCACTCTTCTTTCCAAACTGACATTTACTTTTTAAAATTAAACTTTGCATTTACACTTCAAAAATTAATTACTAAAAAAGGAACCCTCTGATTAAATCTGGAACTAGAATATTAACATTCATTTAAATGAAAACCTTATTTCCAAAATGCCTCTTCATATCTTCTTGAAATAAATGGTAAAAGAGACTTGTGCTACCTTCAGAATAAAGTGTGTCTACTGTTGATTTTGTTTTAGTTCAAATAACTGAATTACTCATACACTCTCAGGTAGAATTAACTATTTAAAAAAGCGAGACAAGGGAGAGGCTCAAATAAAATGAAAAGTTAATCTGTACGAAATCCAATGACAGTCAATAATTGGAATTTATTTAAAGATAAAAATAAGTGATTTATTTCAACAAATAAATGAGCCTACAAAATCTAATCCCTAATATTTCTGAAGCATAATAAATATTTGATGAAATTTTTTCCAATACTTTACTCTCAATTCCACAAGATTTACTGTAGATAGAATTTAATCTAATGTAATTGGGACTACTAGTTATTTGTTACTAGTCATTTGTTAACTGAAAACAATATATTTTAACTAAAAACACAAATGTAGATTTGTTTATCAATACTCTTTGAGGATGAATCCATTGATTGGAACCTTCACCATCTTCCTTGCATAAATCACATCCATAATGGATTGTCAATAATTTCCAGTTTGGGTTATTTTAAAATAGAAAAAGAATCTAAGGGCATTTGCCAAGTGGAAGGTCCATGAATTCTATAATTCCCACCTTCCCGGGAGCTCCTAGTCTTTCACAATTCATTTTACTGACTATTCAACAACTGTTGTTTTTACAATCTTGTTCAAAATTTGTTAATATTAATTGATTTTACATAAATAAGCAGGCAAACACATACAATATGCTCTTGGTAAAAACATAAACCAACTGAGAGAAGAACAGGAGCAGCACACTGAAGGTAACTTATTAGTTTTAAGTATTCAGGTAGTCATAGTAATCTAGCAGGTGTTACACAAAAAGGATGCAGAACATAAACTTGGTGAATTAAATGCAAGTTGGTTAAGGAAACTTCAATTGCGTGTCCATGTGACAAAATATATTGTCATGATGTCAATTTTTAGGAAAACCTTCCTTGGTGCCCAAGACTAGGTCAGGTGGCCTTTATAATATCTAAGTTGGAGATTGATTTATTATCAATGCACAGAAATGAGACCTCTACAACAATACTGACATTAGGGGCTAGATAATACTTTATGGTGGGGGCTGTTCTGTCCATTGTAAGATGGTTAGCAGCATCCCGGGCTTCTACCTTCTAGATAGAAGCCAGCACCACTTTCCTTCCTCCTGTTCTCATCTCCCTCCCTCCCTCCCACACTATAACCTAAAATGTTTCCTGACAGTTCCCAAATAACCCCAGGAAGAAAAACTGGGCACTCTCCTTCCACTGCTTTAGAGATATCCAAAAAGTAATCACATAAGCATTTTTTCCTAATCTACAGTATTTTCTTCTAAAAATGTACCAAAGTTAACATTTTGCAGGATTTATCTGATCTCATCTGATCACAGATTTTACAGGATGTAAAGTAATCTCTACTTATTTCACTGTTAAATTTATAATATTGAATATTCAATATTTAGATATTGAACACCTGAGCTGAAAAGATTTTTCAGTGATTTCTCAATCTATTACTTGGACTCCATTTTAAAATGTGCTAATGCTAATGACTTTATCACAAATATGATAATGAAGTTATCTGAGTTTTAAAAATAACTACATAAAAAGGCTTATTAAAAGGAAAATTTATATGACTGGTTATACAATGTGCAATCATTTGAATAAAAGGAAACAGAACACACATACATATCTGTTTATAAATGCTTAGTACATGTCTGGAATAGTACAGAACTAAAAAAATGATAAAGTAGACTAAAAGACTAAAAATATTATCAGAGAAAAAGAACAATACTTCATAATGATAAAAAGGCCAAACTTTATCAAGAATACATAATAATCCTAATGTGTATACACCTAAAAACCACATAAAAATATCTGAAGCAATAACTGACAGAATTGAAAAGGGAAACAAACAATTCCTAAACCTTTGGTAGAAATGCATTAATATTCTTTTAGTACTTAATAAAATGTTAAATAAAGATTCAAAAGACTAAATGATACTATCAACCAACTTGACCCAACTGACAATTATATAATGCTCCATTCTAAAAGAATGTGGAACATTCAACAAGACAGACCATATGCTGAGCCATAAAATAGGTCTGAACAAATTTAATGAAATGATAACATACATATGATAACAATATGGCCCCTGATATCAACTAAAGTCAAAATAGAAATCAACAACAGAAAGATATCTAAAAAATTTCTAAACACTTTGAAAATAAATAGCATGCTTCTAAGTAATTTGTGGATCAAAGCAGAAATCACTAGGGTAATACTTTGAATTGAATTAAAAAATTTTGGGATACAGCTATAGCAGTTATAAAGGGAAATTTATGTTTAAAAGTAGTGGAAAAAGCAAGGTATAGAACAATATGTAGAATATGCTTACCCTACCCTAATATAAAGGTGGGGTTTGTAATCTATGTTGTTCACTGCTTTATCCTGCCTTAAACAGTGCCCGGCACATAACAGGCACATAACAGCCATTTAACAATATTTGTTAAAGAGTGTACCAAGGAGTAAAATATACACACATGTTTATAACATTAAAATATTTTGGGAAGGATACATTAGAAACTGGTAACAGATTTTGAAACTGGTAAAATATTTTGGGAAGGATACATTAGAAACTGGTAACAGAACCTTGGGGTAGGTTTTAAAGGAGAAATAAAATTTGTAACATTTATGTATTATTACATAGTCAAAAAACAATGACAAAATTTTACATGTACAATGCAAATGTTTCAGAGCAGCTCCAATTTCATTATATTTCACTTGATCACTACCTTCCATGCAAGAATGAGCATAATGATGGTAACTACCACTTATTAGGCAGGCACCTATTATGTACTTGCTACTGCCCTGAATGACTACTTCCTTCCTCTTTTCATACAACACGCAGTCTGGACTTGGAGAGACATAACTCAGAATAAGAGCTAATTTCCTCTCCATACTCTTCTAAAGTTTGAAAAACTTTATTACTTTAAGTCTTTCCTCCACTAGATGGCACTCTCACTTAATCAACAAAAGACTATCAAACTGGCTTTTCCTCAAACTGCAGCAAACTGTCCAATTACCAAGTTTATCAAAGGAAAAGTGAATCATCTCAAAATCTTTCCAAATATACACATGGGCCATACTTCAGATTTAGAGAATCAATTTCCAAGGATGAGGGTAGAGGATGCATGTGTATTTCTAAAACAATATTCCCAACTCCCACTATGGTTGAAAAAAATCATGACCTATAATTGGATATCCTACTCTTAAAAATACAATTAAATTATAAGCTAGCACTTTTATTTTTAAAAAATTATGCTGTGGTGCACATATATAACAGAGTGATTAAATAATATTTATAAATTATAGATTTTTAAGGCTGTAGAAAAGATGAACTCTAACAGTATGATCCAAAACTTAAAGAACAAGATCTCATTCCATTTCCGGTAACAATGGATTTTAGAAGCTAATGATGCTGTATGTACAATAAATATGCTAGAAGAAAAGGAAAAAAAAGAACATCTCATTAGATGCATCAGTAAGCTGGCTTTCACTTTGAGAGCATTTGCTTAACCTAGTGAATGAACATGGGAAAACAGGAGACAAAATCCATGGTCCAGCCAATGTGAGGAACATAAGAAGAAACTGTCCCAAATAACAAAACAGAGACAACAAAATGTATCTACAATGTAAATATGAATTTAAAATCTCGTTTACTGCCAACCCTCCCCCTCCTAGCAAACTCAGTTTAGGACCCTGGTGCTGAGTGGTCACACACGTACTTCCTCTCCGCCCTACCTCCAATAATTAACATAAGCCAGGCCTGATATAAATTCACAGCCCTAATTTACAATGCCTAGGTGGCAGGAAAAACCTAAACCCAATCATTTAAAAGTGATTCTACAACATATTCTGTTGGTAAGACTATAAAAAAATAGGTATTTGCGTACCACTGTTGGTAAGAAAGCACAATGGTAAGATCAGTATTGAGAATTTAGGAATAACTGGTAATACTGAATATTCATCAGCTCTTTGATGCATCAATTGCACTTCTAAGAATGCAAAATGAAATGACATGTCACAAGAATATTCAATATAGTATAATCTATAACAGAAAAAGAATGGAAGAAATTTAAATGAGTGTTCATGTATATATTATATTTACATGTAAAATGGAGTATTATACAGAAAGGAATGAGGCGTATCTCTATAGAGAGTCAAAAGTTATAATTTTAAATTTAAAAAAGCTAAGTATGAAACAATATGTAGAGTATGCTAACTGTATAACACAAGGGTAAAATATATACATTTCTGATATTATAAAAAAAGCAAAAGCTAAAAAATGGTTAACTATTCAACTGAAACAGACAAAACAATCATATTTTTTCATAATTAAAACAAAATTGACCTATGAAAGGAAAAAGAAACGATCCCTTCATATTGAAGAAAAAGAAAGCGAATCTAATTGTATATCAATTGGTTATATAACCAGAGAAAAATAAAAAATTCCATAATCTTACATTGAAAATATCAATGTTAATTCATATATTTTTTTTTTTATATTAAAAGAATGGGTACATCTGTCCACTAAGAAAAACACGGAAGCAATGACAGTCAGTAGCAATGAGCACTCCTGGAACCCGGATTGTGATCTCTGCATGCCATTTTCAATGAAAGAAACAGGATTCTTTAACTCCAAACTAAGGCAGTATGACATGACTATTAAAATACCTTATAGAGCCAGAAAGTGAAATCTCCATCATAATATGATTATTTTATATTTCCTGTTTTTCATTACAATCTATGTAACATATAAGAACCATTGGGATTTGTTAAAGGGACATAAGGCAAGCGCACATGTTTGCCATTAGCCAAAAATGGGCAAATTTGAACATCAAAAATAATGACAATGGTTCAAAACACATCAAATATGTTAAAAAACTGAGTTCATGACACTAAATTCAAATTTAAAAACACCTTTAGAAAATGCTAGAAAAACAATTTATTATTCCGAAAATAGTAAATAAGTAGAAAATAGTTAAGCATTTGTCCTATTTTCCTATATAAACTATAGTTCGTAACCAAATATTTGGTTACCAGAATAATTTCAGTTAATGAATAGAAGTTAAATGATACAATTAGAATAAACAGAAATCATTTTCAATGGATTATAAAACCTTTAGGTTAAAGGATGATAGGAAACTTTGTAATGAATAAATGAGGCTGTCAGTTCCAAAAGCCAGCAGTCAGTCAATCTCAACATAACAGAGATAGTCAGACACTGAGAGTCCCTTGACTCAATGCAATAGAACCTAACCACCACTGCCACACATGAAGTATGAGGGAAAAAAAAACCTCTTGTATTTGTTAAGCCTTTATTTCTGGGCTTGTATTTCCAGTTTACAAGAAATATAAGGGATAGAAAAACATGTTAAATGACACCATGAAGATGCAATCATCAAAATCCAGAGTGTGGAAAATTCTACAGGACAAATGACCCAGTTTCTTCAAAGAATGGCAAGAAAAGAAAGGAGAGTGGTGAACCTAGAGCTTAAGAGATTTTAGACTTCATACCAAAAGCATTAAGAACTTTTGCTCTGCAAAAGACCCTGTTACAAGGACTAGCTACAGAGTGAGAAAGTATTTGCAAACCACATATCCTATACAGGACTAGCAAAAAGAACTATCAAACTCAACAGCGAAAAAAACAATCCAATTAGAAAATGGACAAAAGACAGAGACATTTCATTGAAAAGGAGGTATAGATGGTAAATAAGCATAGGAAAAGATGTTTAACATCGTTAGCCATTAGAGAAATGCAAATCATAACCACAATGAGACATCACTACACATCTATTATAATGACTTAAATAAAAACCTATGTTCACACAAAAATCTATACACAAATATTCATGTAGCTTTATTGGTAATAGCCCTAAACTAGATATCCTTCAAAAGTCAAATGGTTAAACCAACTATGGTACGCTCATATCATGAGATACTACTTAGAAATAAGGAACATACTATTTATATGAGCCATAATTTGGATGAATCTCCAGGGAATTATACTAAGTGAAAAAGCCAATCCAAAAGGTCACATCTACAAGATTCCATTTATACAGCATTCTTGAAATGGCGAAATTATAGAAATTAAGAACAGATTAGTGGTTGCCAGAGGTCAAGACAGGGCTGGAAGAGGGAGTTTGGTGTGGCATAAAAGGACAGCAGGTGAGCTCTTAGTAGAGATGGAACTGTTCTGTATCTCAACGGTATATCAATATCAATGTCCTGGTTGTGCTACTACAGAGTAGTTTCTCAGGATATTCTCAATGACAGAAACTGGGTAAAGTGTAAAGGATCTCTCTGTATTATTTCTTACAGTTGTAGGTGATAATCTACAATTATTTCAAAATAAAAAGTTTAATAAAAACGAAGATATATGAAACAAATTAATCAAATACAATGTGTGGACATAACTCAGATCCTGATTCAAACAAATCAAATATAAAAAAATAAAATAAAATTCATGATATGTGAACAGACTACTTATTAAGGAATATTTTATGTAATATGGAATTGTGGCTACATGGATAATTTTGTTAGGCTCAATAATAGCATAATGAATATATATTTTTAAAAGTGCTTATCAGTTAGAGATAGGAAAAAAGTGTAATAGTGTGAAAACAGACAAAAGAAATGGCACTGTTGGTAATTGTTAAGTTGGGCGATGCATGCATGAGGTTCATTCTAAACTTTTTACATTAGAAATTTTCCCTAGTAAAGTGTTTTTATAATATTAAAAATAAATACAGTGGTTCTGCATTTGTAATTATGCCAGTACATGGCAAAAACAAGTGCAAATCACTTGGGGCAAAACCCAGGTATCAAAGAATTTTCCAGAGATAAAGTTCCTTGGAAAATAAACAGCATAACATCAAACAGTACTGAACACTCATACAAGAAAAAGCACATGAGCGAGAGGCAATAGAAACAATTGTTAGCAAAAGTAGACCTGAAAAAAAGGTCAGATACTGCAATTAAAATAAAATATAAATATGTTATATTTTACGGGGCTTGATGATGATAACAAGCAAGCAATTTTAAAAGAACCAAAGAGAACTCTTAAAGTAAAATAATAACAAAAGAAAATTCAATGGAAGAGTTTAACAGATTATTAGAAATAATTTCAGAAAAAAATAGTAATTTGGTGGATTGAACTGAAAAAATTATCCAGAGTGCAGCTCAGAAAGTCAAAACATTAGAAAATATGAAGGAGGTTGGAGGCATGAAAGATGGAGAAGTCTAATAAATATATGAAAGTAATTCTAGAAAGATTTATTAAACAAGATACAAAAACCTCAAACCATAAAGGAAGTTTGATAAATTTGATACATTAAAAATTAAGAATGTCTATTCATCAAATCACACCAAAAACTAATGAAATGACAAGCCATACACTGCCCATAAACATAACTGATAAAGAATTATGTTTCTGTCAAGACAAGCTAGGTTACTCTGCGTTAACAACACTGAAATCATCATTTAAAACAAAAAAAGACTGATTTCTGATATCACAGGTTGACAAGAAGCATTACTTATTATAATTATTCAGAGTCAGACAAGTCATAGGGCCTCATCTAACTTCAGAGGCATGTAATAGTTAAATTCTATTACATGCCCAGAAACAAAAAGCAGAAGATATGAAAAGAGCCCTAATAACAGATTGGTAAGTAGAAAAAATAAGGAATTTTTTCAGGAAAATAATAAAAAGATAAAAATCCCAAATAGAATGAAATTAACAGAAATTAACAGAAATTTCACAAAAGAGAATGCTGAAACAAGCTATAGGCATACTAAATATCAGGACTCTTAGTTCTTAAACATTTCTAAGTATTTGGATATGTACTGTCTTTAAAATTCTTACATAATTGTACTTCAGAATTCCTTTCCTTGATTACATAAAGAAATGAGTGAAAACTAGTCATTAAAAATATAGTCACAATATTATTTTTATCTTGAGAACCTACATGTAATGGCTGTGTAAGACGGTGAGATTTCTTTCTGTCTTTGTAATCTCAGTGGACTGTCTGTGATGCGCGCCATATTCTGCTGTAGTGCTCATTTAATAAAATTGTGTTCTTTCTCTTCTAAAAAATTAGTCACGATACAACTGATCAAGGAAAGCAGATGCAACAGCCAAACGGACATTTGTAGTAAGAAAAAAAATATGTAAAATGTGTGTTCTTCGGGGTTTAGTGGTACTATAATAAGAAGGTCCCAGAGCACCTAGTCAGCCTTAATGTAGGGCAGAAGAGCCAATGCCTTGTTTTTTTTTTAATGGTAAATTCTAAAATATGATAATAGTTGGGTTTTTCTCTTTTAATAAGAGCATAAAGGACAATATTTAAACTATTTTTAAGAATCACTTGAATGTGAAATTGAACTAAATCAGTACTTAGAAAAATAAATCTCAAATGCAAAATATTAGGGAATAAAGCTGAAAATCAATTATCTAAGTTTTGATTTCAAGAAGCTAGTAAAAGAGCAGCAAATCAACTCTAAAAGAATAGAACAAAATAATAAAGGAAAAGTCAGAAAGCAATCCAACAGAAACAAACGTATGATAGAAGAAAATTCAACAAAGCCAAAATGTGGATTCTTTAAAAAGTAATAAATGATAAACCCTTAGCAAAGCTGATAAGAATAATCATATGTAATTTGCTAATGACAAGGAACAGATTAAGCTTTGGATTTATTTCTGGTCACGTACTTTTATTGAATAGAAACACAAATTAATAAAAATAGGACTGAATACTGAAATCTTGAAAAGGTCAGTTATCCTCATATTCATTCAATTTCAAAGCTATAGTCCTAACTTTAAATTGGATACCCCCAAATAAATATTCTAGTATTAAAAAAGAATAAAGAGAAGAGAGTGAAATGGAGAATACCAAATCAATGTACAGTCACTATTAAAAAATTTACTCAAAATAAGTAATCCTTTGAGAATATGTCAAGAGGGTCACTCATAAGAACAGATAAACATTTACTGTAACTCACTGATGCCCTAAAATTTTCATTTCACCAAAATAAATAATGACTTCAGAATCCTGCCATCTAAATACCGTGAATTTGGAGAATCTACTAATGATGATATATAGAAGATCTATATGCAAAGGGAGGAAAAACTAAAAGGACAATTATCTTCATAAAAACTTTTAAATCGGTTTCAAAAAAAAACAGTGTAAGTCATGGCTTCTTAAACTTTCCCCAGAAGTATTTCTAATGGCTACAAAGATTAAATTGGAATACCCAAGGAATTAGGAAGGATCTTAATAAAATCGGCCCTGCAAGGGCTCAAAAAAGTATGAAGGCTAGTGTTTTATCCTAAAAATCTGTGAGAATTCTGCATTATTCTCCATAAAAATGAATAATGTCTTTCCCCTTCCAAATCTTCACGCCATATCTAATTTGTTATTTCTCAAACACATGATGATTGGTGGTTCTCTAACTCCAGGTTGGACAGCACAGGAACAGATATTATTCATTACAAATTGGTGGCATTTATATGACTCAAGGCTTTTGAATCAAATATCTGTCCATGGACAATTCTTAAATAGAACCACTTCATACTAATTATTATAATAATTTTGACAGAGCAAACTCAGTTACATAAGACAATGTAACTGTGTTTATAATAAATGCCCATCTGTCGGAAATGCAAACTATAAATTTTAGGACCTTACCTTTATACTCAGGTAGAAGTAAATTATAATACTGAAAACATATTTATAAACTGCTACACAATTTCAGAGTTTAAAATAAAAATTAACAAATAGATATTGTTCTCTCACTAGTATAATGAAAAATTTTTATAAGGGCAATTGATTTATATTCCCAAATAACTTATCCCTTTTATCTTCATAATTAGAATTTGCAACTTATTGAGCAAATTATTTTAAAAAGCAATTTATACAGAACTTAAAAGCACAATTAGAATGTAACATGACAAAAGGAATTATGGAGGGCCAAAAAGCAAATAAATCCAATCAACTCAATCACACATGATGTGCTGAATCTCCTGGCAAAGGCAACTTCTAGAAATTTGATGAAAGAGATATAAAACATCTAAAATATTATATTTCAACAAAGCAAAAATTTACTAGTAATAATTGTTTCAATATAAACAAGTTTCCTTAAAAGACTAAATATTTGCACTTAAATTTGGTTTCAAAGATAGGAAAAAAGTGTACATTTGAATAAGATATTTTATAAAATAGTTCACAAAATATTCTCCTTGCTAGAGTAAGAAAAAACATGGCTGCAGAGTGTGATCTGAATTCTAATTAAACAAATATTAAGATTAAAAAAAGGAGAGGCTAGGGAGTGGCTAAGAGCACAGTTAACAACAAACATAAAGATTATAAAATGGAAGTAATTACACATGAGGAACCTATTTTAATTATATTTTTACTCCCTTTTCATTTTATTCTGAATTCAGACATCAGCATACCTATGAAAAAAATTCTTATAAACCAAAATTTTCCTTTCATGTTCAAATACTGTAGCTATCTACCTATTAATATTGATAGTACTCAAAAATACTTTGGCGAAAGATGTATTTTATACTTTTTCTAAACTAATTAGGTTTTATCAGAATTGTCTAAAAATTGATTACAGGGCAGCAAACAGAATTTTGCTTGAAACACACATATAATACATTTTAATTCGGTCAATGTTAAAAAGAATACTAAAAACATCCCAACCCCAATAGCCCACAACCATCAGCTGATTTTCATACTTCTTTGTACTAATTACAGGCAGGGTCGATTCAGAAATGCTAGCCAAGAGAAGGTCTTCCGCTTTTTCAAAAAACTCATAAGCCAAGGAAAAAGTCCTAAGAATGTTCTTCCCCCAAGTATTAATATTCTTTATTTCATGTATATTATCATTTTTAACTTTTATTTATTGAATAGCCTAGTCTAGCAGCTCATTCACTAGGTGTTGAATGCTTAAAAGTTTGTACAATTTACAATACTGAATAGCTAATTACTATTATTATGTGCCAGAAACCCTTCTAAAAACTTTACATGTATCCATTTATTTCATCCTCACAAAAACCCTATGAAGTATGTACTACTATCTTCATATCATAGAAAAGGAAACTGAGGCACAGTGAGGCTCAGTACCATGCCTGTGGTAACAAACCTAGGAGTGGCAAAATAGGGCCAAGAATTCAGGTAGTCTGATTCCAGAGCCACATTCTTAACTCTGTCTTATGCTACACCTCCCTGCCTTCATGTTCTGCCCAGAGATCATTATAAATGAGATCATGTCTGTGACCAGTGAATTTCCATCTGGGAAAGTTTTCTTATGGTGCACATTCCCACATCATTTACGAATGCTAATCCCTGTGACTAAATTTGGCCATATCATGTAAATCTTGGATTTTAGTCTTGAGAGAACAGAAAAAGGAAAGTGAATAATTATAACACAATGTAAAAAGCTGTAATAGAAGCTTAAACAACTAAGATGCAAAAGAAAGGGAAAAGAGACATTTTATATGTGATCAAGGGGCAGAAAAAGAAAGCTTCATAGGAGAGGTGATGTCTGAGATGAGTCTCATAAAACTACTAGGAGTTTGTCAGACAAGGAAGGTAAAACACATTAAAAGAAATAAGATTATTTGCTAAAACATATTTTGTTCTCACTAATCATCAGTATCTTCTATTAAAGGACAAACTATTTTAGTCAAAAATGTACAGATGAAAAGTGACTACAGAAATAGAAATACAAGACATTAAAACATTAATCTGTTATCAAAAGAACATTTTTTACAGTTAATTTCATGTAATTTTATATATTTGTGATTTTTAAATTTTTGTTTTTATTATTGATTTTTTATTTAACCCAAGAAATGCTGCAGTAAAAAGATGTCTTTTTCCCTAATGAACAACAAAGAAATAAAAAATGCAAGAAAAAAAATGGCAGGAGGTACACAGTTAGGGAGAAGTTATGTCTTAGATTTCTTTATCTTGAATCACTAGACATGAGATTATTTCAGAAAATATTTTAAGTAAATAAAAAAAATAGATACTAAACATGTACAATTTCATTTAGCTTAAAAATTTCAGAGTAATACATATAAAAGAGGAAAAATATGAGTTCTTAAAAATCCTTAGATTTGTGTCGTAAGCATATTTCTTGTCAAAAAGAAATGCAAAAATGCACCTGTTTATTTGAAAATTTGTGTTGTTAGATAATCTCTTGACTCTAAAATGAATTCAGCTTATCTAACTTACTGAAAAACTTATATATTATTAGTATATCATTTAAAGCAAGAAACACATCTAGGAAACGTCACCTATCTTATGGAGGTTAGTCAAAATGGCATGGCTTCACTGCCAGACCAAACTAAAAACAAAAACATTTTAATATCCACCAGTTTAAAAGGTGACCTATGGCAGGCTTCATGGTTAGTTTGTGAACTGTTAGTAAATCAAATCACAAGCTATGTTTTCTAAGCAATACAGACTATAAAATCCTGAAAAACTATTTGCCAACAATAAAGAGTAATGAATATGAACAAAGGATACCCCAGCATTGTGGGTGTAGGTATGTGCTGGTGAAGATGGGATGGGAAAGTTAATTCTTAAGGTTCAAGGACAAATCCAAAACACTTGAGTAAAGAAAATTTATGCCACTAATGTGTAATTTTGCTGATGGTCCTGATGACAGAAAATGACACAGGTGCAAAAAAGAATTATCTCTGGCAATTATATTATATGATGCCATGATCTTATCTATTTCAAAGGAGTTCATGTTGAAAACATAGAAGAAAAACAGCAACACCGAATGAGTCAATCTGGCTTAACTGAACAAGAATTAGGGATGCATACTTTGAACAGTTTTATTAAGGAAGTAGAAATAAAATACCATAAAGAACGGTATGAGTAAAATGTGAAAAAATGAGAACAGATGCAGGCATAAATATTATCTTGTAGAGATTACCTGGTGACAATTTTATCAAATAGAAATTCCATTCAATAAAAAGAAAATGTAAAATTAAAGGCAAGCCTAAATTTGAAAATTCATAAATCTAAGAGGCAAGTGAGAGATTATTAACTAACATACTAACAGCAATTTTTTGGCTTTTTAAATGACATTCTTCTCAAAGAACATCTTCCAAGGCAAACTTCATGAACAGCTGTAGAAAAGAAAACATATGTAGAGGGGAAGCAGATAGGGGTAAAAAGGGTTAAATATTTGGTGACAGAAGGAAATTTAACTTTGGATGGTGAACACACAATGCAATATATATGACATACTTTGAATTGTATGCTTGAAACCGATTTGATTTTATTAATAAGTGTCACCTAATAATTTTTAATATTTTTTTTTAATTTAAAGCAAAAATAAACCATATCTAGATTAAGCCATTGAACAGTCAGTGGACCATAAAAGATAACAGATGTATTTCTCTGCAATATACGATGCCTATTATTGCTATACTGGATTATAAGTACATTAAACATCGGAGTCTACTTCTGCAGGGTATATTCTTATTTTGTTCTTCCTTGTTGAAAATGCTTTAAAAAAATGTATGCTATAGCTTAAAATTGAGTTATTCTAGATTTTTGTATTCTTACATACTGCTTGCTGTATGCAAAAAAAAAAAAAAAATCTTTCGAATCCAAAGGTTTCTACCCAACATGTTTTAATTTTAAAATACTGGTTCATGAAAATGTGGCTTTAAAATAAATTTAAAACAGTAAATAATTACCATTTCAGAATAAAGTACCATAGAAAAACTGTAGCTGTTTTTAAAATGCCACCATTTTGCCATTTATCAAATAGGACAAAATGCAGAAGCACTACTACCTTATTCATTGTTTTTTTTTTAAAAACCAATAAAAGCAGTTTTTTTCCTGCAAACACTTACCATCCACTCGGATATAATAACATCCACTTTTTCTACAGGAAGATGAACTTCTTCAATCTTTCCTTTAATTAGTATAATAGTATCTTCCAGTTTATTTAGTCTGAAAATTATCATAACAATTTAAATTAGTATTTAAACACATTCCCAAAACTAGTGTAATCACATAATTTCTTGGCAACTGTTCAAATTATTTTGTGGTACCAAAACTATATTCAGTTTATTCCCTGAGCATATGACTTTTTGATGAATGCCCAGGAATAGTTGTGATTAATATTACAAGACATTGAAACAATATTTAAAACTTGAGCCTGAAAAGAAATCCATATTTTATCAAGAATATGTGTCAATAAAGTTACTGATCTTTTTTTTTTTTTTTTTAAATAGAGGTGGAAGCAGATGGACCAGCCAAGAAAAGTATGTTTTAAATGGAAATGTGTCATACTGGAGAGAGAATTAGAAGCCAGAAGCTCTAACTCTGAAACTCAGATTCTCTAGGATATGTCAGCTAAGTAATCTTCACCAAATTATTTAATAATCTTGCTAAGCCTATGCACACATGTGTAAAAGAGAATGATACCTGCCCTACTTCACAATCTATTATGTGGATCAAATATTTGTGAAAGCTATGTATGTATACAATCTCAAGCACTATATAATTGTAATGATATTATCATGAATAACAAAATACTAGGTGTTGTATAAAATTTGAACTACTACTCCAATTACAAATTATTTAACCTTGTCCAATGACAGTCATTAGATATTTTTACATGCTTGATCATAAGAATAGCACATATTTTTCACTCCCCTTTTGCAATCTGAAACAACAAGATTAAAGAGATAATTTCAAAAAGCTAAAAAAGCAAGCTCAGTTTCTATCTACTCTCACAGGATGGACATCTGAATTATAAAGGACTTTTTTTCTGCTAAGATTACTCTCCCCCAACTTCACTGAGGAATTATTTATATAAAAATAAATGTATTCATTTTGAGAGTAAATTTTGTTGAATTTTAGCATGCAGAGATACTTGGGTAACCGTCATCATCATCAATATATCGAACATTTCTATCTCTTCAAAGATTCATTAGTTCTCCTTCCCAGAAAATCTTCCCATCTACAAGTGCAACTACTGATTTTTTCTTTCCACCACATATTAAATTTGTATTTTGTAGAATTTCACATAAACAGAATCATACTGAATGTTATCTTTTTGTGTACAGTTTCTTTCAACAGCATATATTTGAGTTGTAGATTCGCACATATTTAAGTAGTTCATTCTTTGTTATTGGTGAGTGGCATTCCACTGCATAAATAAAACACAATTTTGTTTATTCACACATCAGATGGAATTCTGGACTGTTTCCAGCTTTGGCCTTTAATGAATAAAGCTGCTATAAATATTTCCGTAAATTAGAATTGCTCTTTCAAGTGAAAGTGTGTATCTAACATTTTAAGAAATTGCCAATTTGTTCTACAAAGTGCATGTACAATTTTACATTCCCACCAGCAATATATGTGCATTCCTGTTGATTCAAATCCTTCTCAACACCTAGCATCATTGATCTTTTAAACAAGGTGGTGAGATTTCATTTTGGATTTAAACTGCATCTTCCTAAATGACCAAGCATTTTCCTCATGTGCTAAATAGCCATTCTCCCATATTGTCTTTTGTTCAAATTTTTTCTCATTTAAAAAATCGGGTCAGTTGTAATGTCTTTGAATTTTTAAAGTTCTTTACATATTCTGGATAAAAACAGTCTGATTTATGTATAGTGAATATTTTCTACCATACTGTGGCTTTTACATTTTTTTAATGATATGTTTTAAAGAGCTAAAGTTTTAAATTTTGATAAAGAACAATTTATCATTTGTTTTTCTTTTGTGGTTAATGCTTTTGGTGACATCTAAGAAATCTTTTCCTACATTTTTTCACCTATGTTTTTTCCTAAAATTTTTTTCAATTTTTTTTCATTGAGTTCATGTTTCCATATAATATCATGTTCATTTTTTTCATATCAATATCTATTGATATGGTATCAAAAAACTTAGTTGGAAAAACTATCACAAGTGATAGTTTCAACTTTATTGAAAAATTATCACTAACCCATGGAATTACCTCAGTATCTTTGTCAAAAATCAATTAACCATACATGTGTGGGTTTATTTCTGGACTTTCAATTCTGCCTCAAGATTCAGATGTGTGCTCTTATGCTAATACAACACTTTCTCGATTACTATAGCTTTAAGTCACAAAACTTGATAGTATACATCCTTTGACCTTACTCTTCTTTTAAAAAATTCTTTTGACTATTCTAGGTCAATTGTGTTTCCATATGAATTTTAAGATCAGCTCTTGGTAATGTTCTGGACTTTTTAGTCCTATGTTTTGCACTGTTCATGTTTTAGATGTTTGTTAAATTTATCCCTGAATGTTTGAGGATTTCAGTTGTACTATGTTATTTTTTTAAGTTTCAATTTCTAGTTGTTTGTGGCTACTAACAGAAGAAAAGTTGATATTCATATTTTGACCTTCAATACCATGACTGTGATAAAGGTTTTGGTTTTAGCACAGTTTTAGAGGCTATTTTATAGATTTCTTAGTATTTTACAGATCATGTCATATGGGAGTAATGACTGTTTTACTTCTTTCAAATCTTTTATTTCGTTTTCTTGATTTAATATATTTGTTAGATTCCCCAAGAGAATACTATACAGAACTGGTGCGAGTGGATATCCCTTGTTTTGTTCCCAGCTATAGGGGGGAAGAATTCATTAACTATTAATAAATAAGACATTCCCTTTAGGATTTTTATAGATGCTCTTTATCAGGTGAGAAAGTTCTCTTCTTTCCTAGTCTGGTGAGTTTTCCTTCTGATTGAGTTTTATATACTCATATTTATTTTATATCTACTAGTTCTATCAATTATTGACAGGAGAGTATTGATATCTCCTAAAATGATTTGAAACTTATGTATTTCTCTTTTGTCAGTTTTTGCTTCATGTATTCTGAAGATTTTATTAGTTGATTATAGGTTTAGTATTATTAGATTATCATTTGATCCCTTTATCATTTCGAAATGTTCATTATTCCTTGTAAGTTCTATAATATTTCCTTTGTTTGATATTTATATAGCCACTCCGGTTGTTTTAATGATTTGTGTTTATATGTTTTTCTCCATTCTTTTACTTTTAACCTATAGTATTTTATATTTAAACTAAATTTTTTTCTAAAGATAGAAAATAGATAGGTCTTATTTTTTATCCAATCTCTCTTTTAATTGGATCTTTAGACCAAGGACTTAAAAATTATGGCCTGTTAGCCTGTGGCCTATTTTTGTATAGCCCATAGGCTTTAGGGTGGTTAAGAAAGAAAAAGAAAAAGAAGTATCGACAGCAGAAGTGACAGATACCACAGGTGTCTTACAAAGCTTAAAATATTTACTGGCTATTTACAGAGTAGGTTTGCCAATCCTTGCTTTAGAACACTACAGAAGCATAGCTAAGACAAAGAATACGGTGAGATAATCTAATATAGAATTAGATTATCTTTTTGGGGTCCCAAAAAGAGAAGAAATAAAAGGGACAGAAAAACTAATGGAAGAGATAAAGGATGAGAATTTTCTAGAACTGATAAAAAGCATTAAGTCACTGACAAAAGAAATCCAATGACTCTTAAGACGACCAATTTTTAAAATATCTAGGCATTACAGTAAAACTTCAGAAAATCAAAAACAAAGAGAACACCTTCAACAAAAACAGATTACCTTCAATGAAATAACAATTATTCTGACAAGTGACTTCTTGACACAACAACGGAAGCCAGAAGACAATGGAATAATAATGAACAAGAGCAAGAGTTAGTAAACTTTTTATTCAATTGCCAAATAATAAATATTTTAGTCTTGTAGGCCATATAGTTTTTACTGCAACTACTCAATTGCTATTGTTGTATGAAAGCAGCAATAGACAATATGTATACAAAAGCACATGGCTGTGTCCCAACTTTTTTACAAAAAGTCGTGACCGATCCATGGCTGAAGTTTATTGACCATTATACTAAAGCAGAATTCGATAGGCAGAGACAAACACCTCTAAGAATAAAGGCGAAATCTATTTCAAATCAACAAACACCATGAAGGAAATGTTAAAAAAAATATGTTCAAGAAGGAAGAAAATGACCCTAGTC
>NW_006433024.1:1496789-1511466 GCF_000325575.1 Pteropus alecto | reverse complement strand
AGGAATGAAAAAAGAGAATGGATATATGTGGGTGAATGAATACAAAGGAACAGACTGTCAAATGTGACACATAAAATAGATTATACCCCATGTCAGGCTTTACAAATAATTTTTAAAATACAGGTAATTAAGAGGTGCAGACAAATCAGGGAGAAGTCTGGGGCATTAAAGCAGCTGCTTTGGTCTTTCCTTCCCTATATCAGGCATGCACTCTCTGGCCCAGAGTATGCAAGGTATCTAAGTAAGGCTTTGCTATGCTTATATGGCTACCTGGGAAGATAAAGCATGCTTTCAGAAAATAATGAACTGAAAGCTATGGGTTACCCCAAAGACAATACAGATGGAGGACAAGGTCAGAGGACTTCTGAGAGCTGAAAATATTTTGTGATAGAGATAGGGCATTTTATAGAAACAAATCGGAAAAGTCTGGTGAATCATTATTGGCATGGATAAACAATAGAGACTATATATTGCTTATTTTACACACAATTGAGTAAAATTACTTGGGTTGAAGATAACCCCTAAGTGGCTGTGAACAGATGCTTCCTGGTGGTATGGCAACTAAGCTAGTACAGTGAATAAAAGTTGGGCTGTAGTATACCTATCCCAAAAGGGGTAACTGCTCTTCCTTCTCTCCAACCCACAAGTAGAAGAGTCCTCTGAAGCAGCAGGTGTGCTATGAGTGCAAGTGAACTCAGACTGCTTAACAACATGATTTAATATTATCAACAGGGATGATGATAGAAGTGGTAATCAGCAACTCCTAATTCTTGAGTATTTTATGTAATCTTGTTATTGGGAAGCCAAGAGACTATTTAGGAGGTAGTACCTGGTTGCCTTATTCATTTACCAAGAATGGAACTGCATGATGTTTTTGACATATAAAGTGGGTGTCAACAAGAGAAAAGAGAAGGAAGAAACAAAAACGAGCTCATTGTGAGGGGTAGTTTAGATGGCTTTTGAAAAACGTTATTAAAAAGGAATTCAATAAGATTTCTACTAAGGAATTATTAACAAGCTTTGAAGAGGATGGTTCAAATTCTGGCAGTCATTAGGGTCTTCCAGGCTTATTCTTTCTAGAAATTATTGCAGAATATGTTGTAAGATTAAAGATACCTGAGAAATATATGGCAAGGAGATATTGGCCAAGGTCAGAACACAGACTGGGGAAGAAGTTAAAACAGCACAGCCTTTACTGGGGGACAATCATTCCCTGAGTGAATTTTCCATTAAAGTTGACTTAATATCCTTGCATTGTCTGGGAGGAGGTTAGAAATATTAACAATAATTTTGATATATTTTAATTTTCAGTGTCTAAGTGTTTTTTTGTTCTTCATAGAAATACAATTGATTTTTGTGTACTAATTATGTATTCAGCACCTTGATATTTTTATTAGTTTAATAATTTACTTATACTTTATTTCTGAAGTCTGTATTCGCAAACACATTAATGAACAATAATAGTTTTGTTTCTTCATTTCCAATTCTTATACCTTTCTTTTCATCGCTTTGCTGTACTGTCTAGGATCTCCTTTACAGTGCTGACTAGAAGAGGTGATGGCAAGAATCCCTGCCCTGTTACTGAACTTAATGTGAATGCTTCCAATGCTTCAGGATGTGGGCTGTAGGTTTTTGTAGATTCTCTATATCATGTTAGAACATTTCTTTCTAGCTCTAGTTTGCTATAAGTTTTAACACATAGATATATTAAATGGATTTGGAACTTTATCAAACTTTTTTTCCTGCAGCTATTGAGGTGATCTCAATAAATTTTTCTGGTTGATTTTCTCATATTTAACCAACTCTGGATTTCTGAGATAAACCTTACCTTCCAACATGTTGATCAATTAATTTTCTAATATTTTGATCAGGATCTTTGCATATATATTCATGGAGGAGTGACCTGTAATTTTCTGTTCTACTGTCTTAGTATAGTTTTGGTATACTAGTATAGTTTTGGCCTCATTTATGGATGCTTGATTCCTGACAAAGACAACACTGCAAGGCAGAGAGCAAAGAATGGTCTTTGCAATAAGTGAGACTAGGACAAATAGATCATTTAAAGAGATTATAAAAAAAATAAAAATAAAACCAGATCTCTACTTCATACCACATACAAAAAGCAATACCTGGTAGATAATAGACTTAAGTGTAAAACACACAACTATGAAGCATTTATCAGAGAATATAGAATATCTCCATAAGGTTTCTTACTCAACTCATAAATGAAAATGTTGCTACATGAAACTTTTCATTTACATTTAAGAATATCATTGAAGAGAGTGAAAGGCAAGCAAGAATAAGAGAAGACTTTTGCATTACATAAAACTTATAAACTAAAATCTAAAAAAATATAGATTGCCTATAAATATAGATTTCTTATAAATAAGAAAAAGAACCAACTCAAAGGAAACCTGAGCAAGAAATAAACATATATTGCACAGAGAAGGAAATTCAAATGGCTGATAATCACATAAAAAGGTGTTCAGTTTCATTAGCAATCACAGAAATGCAAATTTAAATTGCAATGATATACTGCTAAACAACCAACTGGAAAAAACTTTTAAAGGTAGACAATACCAACTAGAACTGTTATATACTATTAACTTATGATAGCATAAATTGGTATAACCACTTTGGAAAACAGTCTGGCAATATCTAGGAAATTTAAGGGTACGTATGTTGTAAAGCCGCAATTCTATTTTAAGTATATACCCCACAGATGTATGCACCAGGGCATACAAAAAAAAATTCCTAGCAAAATTAGAAATAATAGCCTTAAACTGGAAAACACAAAATGTCTATCGAGAACAGAAAAGATAAATTGTGATATATTCATCGATAGCATTCCATAAAACAATAAACATGACCGAACTACAGTTATACACAAATGAATGAATGAATACTAAACATACGAATTCACACTAAAAACAAGGTTGAGCAAAACAAGCTAGACAAAAAGAATGCATAATATATAATTTATTTAAAGATCAAGGTTGAGTAAACTAAACTATCTTAAATGGATGCCCATCTAAGTGGTTAAAAAATAAAGCAAAGGAAGTGAGTGATTACCATGCAAGTCAAGGCAGTGGTTACCTCAACCAGGCAGGGACAGCATCTCAATGAAAAAAGGCAAATGGAGGTGGGTGGGACTCTAAGTGCTGGTAATATTCTATTTCTTGTTAATTATGCATAGTCATGCATAGTATATTATTTGTTTCATATACTTTTTAATAAGTGTGTTATATTTCACACAAAAGTTAAAAAGAAAAGGATGCTTACATTTTATTTTTTTCCAGAGATATTTAATACAGTTATTTTCTGGTAAAATTGCTGTAATTGCTTACTATTTATTGAAATATTTATTAAGGCTTTAATAGTTATAAACACTTCAAAAGAAACAAACAGCAAGCTTCCCACTGCCTAGAAATATCTTCAGAATACTCATGCTAGAACAAGATTCTGTAAGAGGCCATCTGCTCAGGCTATTTATTGTCTGCTACAAGTCATAATCCTATTTGTCTCAGTAATTACTTGCTCAAATATAAATATAACAGGAAAGATTAAGATTTCAGAAAATAAACAGAAAAATATGACAAAGGCCATAATCTCCAGGAATTCTGTATGAAAGCAGCTCAAAACAGATATCGTTCATGTAGATAACCTTTCTTGAAATTGTTCATCTTAACTGCCATCTGATCTGAAAAAAAATTATAGATTTTACATACTGTTCTCAAGTGGCCACTCATTAAAAACTTCGGTATAAAAGCATTTTAAATTAATTCTATCTCTGGAAATAGCTGTACAAAAACTAGCATAGCTTTAATCTAAAGAAATACAACATTGTAATAAAAAAGGTATTTTAAGTAAACCTCTTAACCAATAGGCATTGAAATTATCTATTTTTCTGAGTGGAAACTTTGTTAGAAAAACAAACACTTTTCTATCTTATTTCCTTTCTTAAAAGTAGCAATGTAACTTTTACTTCCTGATACAGGTATATTATCATGATTATCTTATATTGGGCATCTAGAGATAAAAGACATAGTCCATGCACTTCAAAATGTGGTCCAAGGAAGAAAGAACAGAAAGGAGTATAGGATAATATGGGGGCTCGTATAATAAGCCCTTACTGAATGAGTGACATTTGAGCTAAACCAAAAGACAGATATGTACATGGGTATGGGGGTAAAGGACGGCTTCTCTGTGTGTACAAACTGTGTGTGTTTGTGTGTGCATGCGCACGTGTGAGAGAGAGAGAAAAAAAGAAAGAGAGAGAGAAATGGCAAATTTGAAGAACTATAAATAGTTGAGTATGATTAGAGCAATAGGAAGTAGTATGCAGTGACAAAGTTGGGAAGTAGAGGTGATGCTAAGAAGTCTAGATTTTACTTAATGATAACGAAGAGCCTTTTCAGGATTTTCAGAATGGGAAACATACGATCAAATCTGTAATATACTTCTGCCCAATATGTTCAGATACAAGACATGGTCTAGGTCTTAAGGAAGAATGTAATCCAGCAGGGACAGAGGTGCAAACATCATAAATACCATGGAAGTTCATACAATGAACACTAATCAAGTAAGTGGCACTGAAAGTTAGTGGCAAATTATAAAGTTCACCTAAAAGAATACCCTGAAATAAAAATATAAAAGCTATAATATTACTTTGCTTTCAATTCACTTTGGCATCCAAGCACAAATACTTCTCTTTTGTTCCCAAAGCACAATGAAATGACAATAAAGTAATACAAAATGTGATAAATCAATAAATGCAAGGAGATTTTAGAAGATGATATCAAAGAACCAAAGACTGATAATTTAGTAGGAGAACAGGGGGAATTAAGTCATACTGGTAAACCTATGAAGAAGGACCCAGTACTCTGTGTACACATCAGAGAAGATTATAGTGGAAGTGGAAGACATTCTTCACAACACAAAGCCTAGGTAGGGGTAAAGAGGTATACAAAGTGGAAGTGAAAATGGGACTCAAAAATCATTGGAAAAATTGTGACCAGAGCAGATCTCCCTCCCCTCTCCTTAGAGAGAAAATCCATACCAGTAACTGTTATTAAACAATCTAATCTTCCATTCATGAATGTAAACAAAAAACAAAGAACCATAACCATTTGAAACAGGGGGCAGATGTGAGTATACCTCATGAAAAAAAAATACTACCAAGCAGATAATTTCAAATGCAGGGCCCAGACTCAGAACCAGAACAAGACTATTCCATGAACTGCTTCACTCCTAAATGTAACATTTGTGTTTACAGGTGTGTAGCTGTGGCATTACTAACACCAAGGAAGAGTATTAAAAAGAACCCATTATTTTTCACTGTTTAAAAAATAGCAACAACTCAGCTTCTGATACAGTGAAATAAAATGATGAAAAGAATCATATGGATTCAAGAAGAGACAATGGGTTTTCAGGCTTTGGTGATGACAATTTACTTGACTTTGAACATCTGATGTCCTGGGCCTTGAAAATTCATTAATTTATTCATTCATTAAGTATTCACACCAAATATCTACTTTGTGCTAGGTAACTCTTAGGGTAGTTAGGGCATATAAGTGAACAAAAAAGAGAAAAATCCCTAACCTTAGGGAGCTGATATTCTAGTAAAGCTCACATTTCTACGTGTATTTCATCTCCTGTAAACTAAGGCTTTAAAAAGCCTTGCCAATATGTTGATAGTGATCTCCCATACCAAGATCACAGGTAATTTTTTCGTTTCTTCTTTATCCTCTGTCTTCGCAATGCAAAAACATCTTTTCCCCCTTCCTTCTTTTTTATTTAAAGGGGAGGAAAATTGGGTAGGGAAATCAATTTGGCTGCACCAGAGAGAATGAATGACAGAGAGCTGTGGGAGGCAAGAGAAAGAACAAATAACTGAGCTAGTTACCTGCAGATGCATTAATTCAGGTAAGAAATATAATAATGTGAATTAAGGCATGGGTTTAGGAAATATCAATGGTAGGAGAGGGAAGGATCTGATAAACATTAAGGATTCGCAATTTAAAAGACTCCAACAGGTATATTGGTAAAGGAGAAGTATGGCCAAGTATGAACCCCAGGTTTCCAATTTTGACCTCTGCAAAGAGTTAATGTAGGGCTGTTCTTTCAGTTCTTATTTATCTCTGTAAACATGGCAATAATTCTTGATCAAACTCTAATAACAAAACCCCTGAACATTCACACAGTTGCTGGGTAATATGCCCGAAGATGTGGATGAAGCTAAATCAGTAAGACAGCATGTTTAAAATAAACATGAAGATTCTTGATATGCACCTGGTGTCTGACATGGGTTTGCACCATGGCTGGTCACATACTTGACTATGAACTCTAAGGCTCATGCAACCTTTCTTGGGTAGAGACAGCTCGCATGTATCTCTGAGGTTCACAAGTAAAGAAAAAAGTACCTCTTGCGGGACTCTTCCAGAGAAAGAGGGATTACTCAGGAGCCTATGCATGACCTCTTTAACGGTGGGTATCTTTTTCTCACTGTCCTTAGACTGTATCCTTTGCTGTAGTAAGTCTTTGCTGTGAATACAACTTTATATTGAGTCATAGAAATTCTTCTAGTGAACCACTCACTGAACTAGTGGGTAGTCACTGGACTGCTAAGACAGGACCACTGAGTGGACAGGAAATTAAGGGGTTGGTAAGGTGAGAGAAGAAATGAATTTAGTTTCCTTGTAAGGTGTCTTGATCACTTCATTATCTTCATTATAATTCTATGGTTTTTGAGCAGAAAAATATTTGTTTACCATTTTAGCCTTATCAGTGGTTCAAACTTCTCTTCAGCTTTAACTCAACTATTCCATGTTATTTTTATTAAATTTAGAAACAAAATATAAAGGAACATCCCTTACTTCAAAAATTTATCCTGGTGTATTTTGTGATCTGTTCCAAATCTTATAAATATTACCACTACTTTTTAAATCATGTTATTTTATTCTTCTAAAACCTTTACTGGGCATCTCCCATGTATCAGACATTTGGCTAGATGTTAGGGATAAAAAGATTAAAAAGACAAAGCACCTGTCCTAGAATCTAGAGAAGGACACATATGTAACATAACACATCAAAATATTCTCTAAGCTTTTCTTCATGTTTCATTTCTAAAAGTATTCAAGACACAGGCAATATAAAAGATTGCATCATTAATGTCATACTGAGATTGAAAGTACTGCATTGTATATGATGAATCAACTTTCTTATGAAAACTCCTCTGCAGTAACATTTGAAAGTCTGAATAATGAGCTATTCCATGACTGAGTCAATGAGAAACAAAAGGCAGCCAGAGTAATGGTAAAAATATTATCAGAAGCTACCTTTGCTTCCTGAAAGTATACAATTGTCTGGTAATTGAACAGCTTTGCTATACTTAGGTAAGTTTATATTTCTGAAATAATCATTCGTTGTAGAGTTTGAAGTATGACAGCAAGAATAAGAAACAATTTCTCATTCTTTCCATGTATCACTTTGTACTCTATTTGGCTTTGCTAATAGAACATCTTTGAAAAGCTATATTCTACTTTATTTATGTCTGCAACCTCAGAACTGCAAGCCTGACCTTCTTCTGAAGCCCTAATATACATAATTTATATGCTTATGTGTGATGTGTTATATATATATTAATTTATATAAAAACAAAAACTTTATTCTAAATTCATTTCTTTAGAAATGTTATATCTCTTTTTTAAATAAAGAGGTAAAAACCTTAAAACCTTAAAATATCAATTTATATAAAAACCAAAACTTACTCTATTCTAAATTCATTTCTTTAGAAATGTTATATCTCTTTTCTAAATAAAGAGATAAAAATTATTTTATCATTATTCTGAACACAATTCAAGGATTGCAAATTGAATACATTTAAAAGAATAACAAAACACGTATTTAAAAGTATTCACCTTTTTGAATTTAAAGTGCTTTTTTACAAATGTAAGCTTATGGAGTTTTACAGAAATTCTGCTGTGTATAGATTTCTGACAGAGAAAGCAGCCACAGAAGAGCTAAAGACAACTCAACCTGCTAATTGGAAGAGTTTTCATTAACTGATGATAGTTCTAGAAAGCTCCAATATGCAATAATAGACAAGTATAAGAGAAGTTGAAAGTGGATTTTAAAGAAAGAGAATGACTAAAGGATAAAACTGGCTAACATTTGAAGTTTTACAAAGAACAGAGATTGTAGGATAGCTGCAATGAATTTTAGAAATATAACCAACCAAATATAAAGTATTATTTGAGGCAGTGGTGTCAATCTAAAAATATCACTATTGCACCAATTATTATAATTACCACTAACATTTAGTAAGCAGTTACATGTAAAGCACCATAAATGGATTCAATCCTTATAACTACTTTATGAGGTAAATACTTTCATTAACTTTATTTTACGAATGAAGAAACCAAGGTTTATAAGTAATTTGCCCATTATTATAAAGCGAATTAGTCAAAAAGCAAATATTAGAAATCAAGTCATGTGATTCCAAATGCTGAGAAGTATGCTATGCTGCCTCCACAAATGGTAGAATGGGCCAGTGCCAATAAACTGTGGAGATATTAACAAATAAATTGTTTCTTGCATTTTCTTTTATACATATATTCATAAACAGAAGAATAGAGGTTTGTTCACCCTACAGTGTAACTTCTAAATTTTCCAGTGGAAGACAAAGGAGACATGCTTATTAACACTGTGGAAACAGCTATCTTTTCACAATATAAAAAAGCAAAGAACATCTCTGACAAAATGGTACGTTGACTTATCCAAAACAAAAAGGCAGTATTTTCATACTCTATAGGTTCTAAGCAAACTACTGAATGCAACTAATACATGACCTATAAGCACTGAAAGGGAGATATAACAATAGTAAATTGGCTGTGAGGATGGACTACCGAGTCAGGCTGCTTCGAATCTACACCTGGCTCCACTACAAATAAGGAGAGTTACTTAGTCTCTGTGCCTCAATTCCTTAATCTCTATAATAAGGATAATAATATACTGTAAATGTACCTACCTGAAAGGAAATGCAATAGAAAGTACTAAATTAACGTTAGCCATATTTATTATTAGATCGAAGTATATAAAATTGAAGGCTGATTTTCAATAAATGCTCTCATGCAAACACACTCCAGCACTAAATTTTATACACAATGAATTTGAATATGAACACTGTATAAGCATATTTTTTAAAAGTCACTAGAAATCATGGCCTCTAAGAAACAAAATAAACCAAAACAAAACAATACAAAAAAAAATGTATTATCACTGTCCTTTTCCTTTTCTTGCATAAAGGAATTTAAAAAAGAGCACATCTAGTCTTGCTTTGTAGAAATCAAAAATAACAAACTAATACATATATGGATATGGCATTTCATAAGATTAGAACTTCTATTAGCAACAGCTTACCATAATCTTACTATCAACAATAAAATTTTGGTAATCTTCTGAAATAATCTCTTCTTTGGGATAGTGGTTCTCATATTTGTTTGGATGGCAAAGCACAAGCAAATAAAGGTGCTCTTTATGGGCACTCAAAAGTGATGCACTTAATGGTATAAGAACGAGAAAGCTATTAAAAAAACTAATACATATATGTAACATATATGCATATTCTCCAATACGAAAATAATAACCACAAACTTTATCTATGAAAAATCTAAGCAAAGTCAATGTAATTTTTTTCATTAATATTAATTTCATACTTGTTAATAGTCACAATAGCTAACTTCTGAATACCTACTACATGCCAGGCAATATGCCAAAGATTTATATGTACATTTTAATTATAACTTATTTTTCCTACTCATAACAAGATGGAGGTAGTCATTGTTTTCATTTTGACAGTGAAACAACTGAGGTGTCAAAAAGGTTAGATATAATTTAACCAAAGTTCAAATAACTAGTAAGTGATAGAGCAAGGACTTGAACCCAAGCCTAACTCACACCTTGTGCTCTTAACCACAAATCTATACCTCTTATGTGATAAAATCTAAAAATTTAAACATTTTACATCACTATATTTAAATTGTGTACCAGTCAGAAAAGATCAATATTAATCAATTTTAAGAACAGAATGTAAGTATCAGTGGGATCGTTTAAGAATCATTGCTGGAGGTCTAATATGCAGCATGGCGATTACAGCTAATAATACTGCATTATATATTTGAAAGTTGCTAAGAGAGTAGCTCTTAAATGTTAACACAAAAAAATGATGGTTATACGACACAATGGAGGTGTTAGATAATGCTATGGTGGTAATCATTTTGCAATATATAAATGTATCAAAGCAAACACATTGTATATCTCAAATTTACAGTGTTATGTGTTAATTCTCAATAAAGCTGGAAAAAAAGAATTGCCGAGAAGCTTCCTATTAATTATTTTTCTGGAAATTATTCCTAAATTCCAAATGTAAGGTGTTTTTGTTAAGTACACAGCTAAAGAGATTTAGTTCTATAAACTGTAGTTCAAATAAAGGCCTTTTCACTAAGATATAAGTCAATTGTAAAATTGATCATTGATCGAGAATATTGTTGTTTTAGGGGGTAAACTAAATCCACTCTGCCTGTTTGTAGCCATTTTTGAATTTACTTATTTTAATTTGAAGCAGGTACAAGGGCTAATACTGTCAAAATAGAAAAAAACAAATAACCCTTAGTCTTTAGTCTAATCGCTATTTACTAAAGGAATACTACCAATATAAATATTTAGTTTTGTAGATATAATATTACCCTGTATGTCAATGATTTCTAATTTTATATTTAACTAGCATATTTATAGCCATAATTAGAAAAATAGAAAAGCATATAAAAATAATTTTCATCAATGAGAACTTTGAAAAGTTTATTTATATATCAAACATGTCTAGCTCAATCCAACTTAAAATCTTATTATTCTGGAATGAATTTTTACTAAAAGACAAATATCTTGAGTCTGCATTAGATAGCTATTAAAGACCAGAAAAGCTGTTAATTATCAAATTTAAAAATAATCTTAAATCAAGCCTTAAAATGCACATACCTTATGATATCCATTGCCTGGTAAAGGATTTCAGATTGATCAACTCCAAGAACCTTCTTCGCCCCAGCTTTAGCAGCAAACATAGAAAGAATTCCAGTTCCACAACCAACATCCAAAACTATCTGGTATAAAAAAACAAAAACAAAAACAAAAGATGTTATTGAAAAGGCCTAATATTTTAAATTCTATTCTTATATTATGTTGTTTCTGGCTAGGAATAGATCACAAAATCTTAAAACTTTGCCAATCAAATATGGCAATAATGTCTACTTGGGGAAACTGAAGATATCATTATAATGGGTTATTTGTAACAGTATATTTGGCCATAGTCTGTTGCAATCAGATGCAACAATGTAAATTTAAGAAATTTATGAAATAAGCAACTTCCATAGACTTCTTAATAGAAAAACAGTCTCTGTTTTAAATTTTCCTATTGTATGCATGTTCTAATTTAGGCTTAGTAATTTGTAAAGCTAGCATTCAAACATAAGTCAATCTGCTTCTAAAGCTTATATTTAAATTAAATTATATTTTCAATTGTGTATAAACTATTTATTACAGTTAGCTCCAAATCAGGTAACTGAGGACATAAACTAAAACTTGACAGAATCAAAGAGGTAGAAATGATAAACAATAAACTAATACTTATAAAAAATGAAGAAATTTGATTCACTTTTTCCAAAAAAAAGAAAAAAAAGAAAAAAAAGAAAAAGTGAATTTTAGCTGTAGTTAATAATCAAAAGCATAAAGAAGGCACCTAACTGTGAATTTCTTCAATAGACCAGAAATAGAAATTAATTATGAGTGGGTGATAACATGATTAAATGCCACCCAAAGTTAAATTAACTCTGAGAAACCATATGGTCTCCACAGGAACTTTGTGAACTGAAACAACATTAAGAAAGGAATAAAAGAGAGGAGGCAGAAGAGAGGAAGAAACACATTTTTAATTATAAGCAACTTTTTGAAAAATAAATCTCTTCTATGTTCTATATTTATAATATAAAAGCTAATGTTGTGATAAAGTTTGTCTACCTAATGGAAATAAAAGCAAACAAAAGTGATGATAAAACTTAGGAAAATGTTATTTCACATATTTTTAAAAGACTTATATTTAAATAATTTCATGAACATATTCTATCATGACAACACAAAAATTATATGACCTATATATAAAAAATAGTGTGAATTAAAATGTAAATAATAGATTCCACCCTAATTACTTACTCATTATATTGTAACATAACGGTGTTCAAAGTGGCATAGGATTAAGGGCACTAGACTAAGAGTAAAAAACCTCAGATTTGTTCACTTAATGGCTTTGTTTAGGGCTAGTCAATTACCCTTGTTGGTTTCAAGTTTCCTCATGTGTAAAATTAAGATAAATACTTGCCCTGCCTAGTTGAAGGAATATCATATAGCAACAAAGAGACAACATGTTTGAAAGTAATCTATAAATTGTCAAATGTTATTTAAATATATGGTAGTATGTTTTGCAGCTATAGTATAATAAAGTATCTGAAATCATTTAAAAATATGAAAGCTCTAGATTAATATTTTTAATTACAGAAAATTTTATCCTGAATGTGCTTGAAGGAGTTAGAAATTGATACACATATTTTACATTACAGTATATTTTTGAGAAACTGTAAATGCCAAGCAAAACCAACCACACACTGATAAATGAAAGCATCTTAGGCCAAAAACTAAAGTATACTCCTGACTTATTAATAAGCCCTTTTCTGACTTTATCAGACTGAATAATACCTTCAGTAAAAGTAGTAAGAACACAAAATAATTAAACATTATGTTTTCCAGGGTCATGTATTTTGTCTACAAATATAGAACATTTATATGTAACAATGCAAATCTTCACTTCTTTAAAGTGACTTTTTTCTTCTTTCTCCTTGATTCAAACTGGCCTTAATGCTCATTTCTTTCCTCATCCTTCCTCCTCTGCACAGATTGCATGACCACTCCCTTAATCATTACACCCTTAGGTCTTAGGAACAAAGCCTCAGGTCTGCTGACCACAGAAACAGAGGTTCAGGCAAACTAAAGATAACATCTTGACTTCAGTTGTGTTTCAGTTCCAGACCCATGAAGGTAAAATGGCCCTATTGACCACATCCCCTTTTTTTAAAATTTTAATTAGTACATTGGTTAGATATTTATGTAGTTTATAAAACGATTCCCCTAATTGCTCCTTCTCTCCTCTGGTTGACCACATCCCTTTGAAACCAGACAGAACACCATGACTGACATCAGGACTTGATGCAATGATCAACTGCCTCCTATCCTAGAACTGACCAATGAGTAAAGCCCATGACCTCCAACTCCCTTAGCTACCAGGGTAAATGAGTTCTCCCCTATATAACCTATCTCCTAGAAGCAATTGGGAAGCCAGACTTTGAGTGCTAGCTCACCTGTGTCTATTGGACTGATGCCATTTCCTTAAATAAACCTTTAACTTTGCTGCAAACCCGTTTTTGTCTCATTTGGCTTTGATGCACCCAGGGAAAACGAAACGTCTCCCCATTTAGGTAACAATTACAACGTTTCTATAACATTACAAATAAAAAAGAGAAGCAGAAAGTAACTGTGTAAAGTCTACGAACCCAGTAAAATGTGCTCCATATACACAGAAATAGTCATGATTACTTAATTTCTCAATGATTAATCTTATGATTACTAATATTTGTGGCTTTTCAGTATTTTCAGTATTCAAGAGCATACTGAAAGAGTAACTTTTAACTTCCTTTCACTTAACAAATTGTTATGTGATTCATCTCAAAAAGTATTAAGAAAAGATGGCTCAAAGAAAGACAATGATGGTGCTTTTATAATAACAAAAATCATAAAATTTTAGAACCAGAGGGTTAAAAAAAAATCATTTTACAGATGAGGCTCAGAGAGATTCACCACTTGTCTAAAATTATTATATAGCCGGTTCCTTAGAAACTAGGCAGGACTAATGATTCCCAGACCAGTGCATGCTTAATATTAAGGAAATATATTTCTTTTAAACACATTAAGGAAAAAATAAATAAAAATCTAAGCATAATCTAACTATAAAGCAAAATTTCTAATAGTAACATACTTGCTTTACTGAAAACAAAGTGTTTTTTTAGACACACATATTAAATAAAATTTTTCCAGCACCTGGGTGCAAATATAAAAGCTAGCTATAAAAAAATTCCTAGTCTCTGCTGCAATAACATAAAAAGCATACCAAAAAGCTAAGTACAAAGAACGAATAAAACCTAAGTTTTAAAAAATGAAAACATCTATTTGTCTGTAATGGGAATCAACAAAAACAAAGAGACACACACTATCATAAACCTTTTGTGATAGATAACGCTTTGGCTAAAAGATATCATAGCACCATATACATTTTACTGTGCAACTCAACTAAGTCACAAGTGAAATACTGCTCTAAGGAAACAGGTATGGACATGAAAAGCCAATCTACATTATACTCCAAACGATATAAAAATCAGGAAAAGAGATTTTGAAAATATAAAGGTTTTCAGTCACTGCTGCAATATCATGTAAAGCCCATAAAATAACCCAAGAAGTATTTTTTAACATGGAGATCAATAGGGAATTATAAAAAGTTGATATGTTATCAACACACATGATT
>NW_006433024.1:1494981-1496763 GCF_000325575.1 Pteropus alecto | reverse complement strand
AGGTAAGTAAATGGCAGAGATGATAATATTCTTGACTAAATTAGTGGACTAACTTCCAATAAAGTGAAACAAATAGAAAACTTGAACTTTTAGAAGGTAACCTTGTCAATGTAGAGAGAAAAAGAAGAAAAAATGAAAAAAAAAAAAACACACAAGGGAGGAAAAACAAATTACACAAATTTCAAACACACACACACACACAGTGTGAAAGACCACCTTTGAAATAACCTGAGGCAGTACTGACTAACTGTAAAATATAAAGTGTCTTGTAAAGGGATAAATGAGGTATTAAAAGAAAGCTCATTAAATAAATTCTACCTTACAATATTTCTCCCTATTTATTAATAACTTCTTAAAATTATTTTTTAACTAATACATTTGAAATTCAAAGGAATCACAGTAAATCAAAAATATGGTTTAAGCAATATTATCTGTATAACCAAAGTTTAACTAAGCTATGTCACTGTAATGATTTCAGTTTAAAAAAAGAATATATTGAATTATAGCACCATTTTGAATTTCTGTTATCAGTATTCTGCACCACAAGGCAGCATCATAAGTCTTCCATGAAGTAAAGCCAGAGTACACTAAATCAACTGCTATCACAATGATGACCCAAGAGAGGATTTCTACTGCCAAGATCCTGTAGCCTACGGTACTCACCTTGTCTTTGAAGATATGTGGATTTTGGTATATAAAATCACGGTAACTTTCTGTTCGTATTTTGTCCTAGGGTAAAAAGAGAAAATATTGTGTTTACAGAATAGTCTGAACAAACAAAAATTTTCAGGAAGATATTTTCTATTTTATCACACATTATTTGTTTCCATAGTTACTTTTAGCCTGGAAAACCAAGCTTAATTTTGTTTTCCTAAAAGAAAACAATAGAGAACAGAAATAATAACAATACACACAAAAAAGTTTAAGAACATCATTGAAAGTCAAATGAAATCTAAGTCAAATGAAATAAAATGTACACATTTGGTCTTGACATGCATTATCATTTTAAGACTTTGACTGATAATTAAAGCTAATAGCAGACGAACAGGACATTTTGCCCCCTTTAAATAGGTCCTGGAATCTAGACCCTGACTCCCTGTATTAGAGCTGTGTTAAAGTATCAGAGAAAAAAAAATAGATAAATGTAAAAGTTACAGTTACATATGAAAAATGAAGCCACACTGAGTATGGGTTTTCTAGGAAAGTCATTTGTCAGCACCTATCTGTTTTTTGTTTCTAAAAATGTCTGTTGTAGGAGATGATGTTTAAATGCCTAAAAGCTTAAAAGTAAATCGTTTGAGCCCTGCAGCCCACGTTATGAGACGTCTACACTCTGGAGTCGCACATGACCTGTGACTAAGTCAGGAACTAATGCTAACATTCATGCTGGTTCATCAACAGAGCTGATTCCCTATCAAATTATCTTGGCTGAGACACACGTGGACAGTACATTAAACGGTAAAGGTTCCTGTTGCCAAGTGAGTAAAATGGTATGATAAAAACATCTTAGACTGGGAATTCTACTTTTGGGTTTCACGCAGGTAAAACAAAGTACTTACACCAAATGCTAATATAAAATTTATACAATCCACACCCCCCAACAAAACGTTTATACCAATATTGGGATTTAAAATATACATATAAAGGAGTCTTAAAAGACAAACTGTTTTACTTAAATACTAGATTTAAAAAGGGAGAATTCCATAATTAATTCCATGCTTTCTGACAGAATTATTTTAAATGGCTTTACAAACAAAATTTTAAATCAGGCTTATTAAATCT
>NW_006433024.1:1449678-1494956 GCF_000325575.1 Pteropus alecto | reverse complement strand
TTTAAGAATTACTAAAAAAAAAAAACCTTTAAAAACCTAATGTTTATGTAACTTTACATATTATTAACTAATTTTAAAATTGTCTTTAAAAAAACACAGCATTTTATACATCTCTACCATTTTTATACTCTTCTTACACTGTAACCAGTGATTTTTGCTGACACAACAAAACCTACATGGGATGAACATCAGTCATGAAGGCAGTCACTCAGGAAGCTCTCACCAACCACCCTACATCACCAGTGCTCCAACCTAATCACAAGCAGCCCAACTTCCATCCTAAGTTCATGCACTGCTGATCGGCTCAGCTACAATCCTTCATCTGGGCTCTTTCTATATATCCATCTGCTTTGTTCAGATGCTCAACCTGGTACAATGAAATTCAATGTATCCCAAACACAGTGCTTTGGACATAGCAGAGTTTCAACTTAATAAATGAATTTTTGTAAGAAAAAACCACTAAACATGAAAATGCAAGCTAACAAAAGACCAGCTCTCAAAATCATTTCTAAAAATTTATTCTAATGAAAGACTAGCACTTCAATACAAAATAAGGTAATAAACAGACAAAAAAAAATTATCTATTGCAACCTATTAAAACTAAGAAACACAAAAGAATAAAATTAGAGCTCCAATACTAAAATGCAAGAAAATCTTTTAAGTCTAGTAAGGTATCATAGAATTATTCCTACGAGTATAAAAAATAACTAAGAATGAGACTAAAGACAACAGAAAAGTTACATACTGTCAGTTTTACATCAGTAACAGTATGTGCTCAATGTATATGATCATGAAAGTGGACAACATGCATGAATCAGCTGCAGATACACTGAAAAGAATGTAATAAAGAAAATTTATTTAATGGTACTATGATCTGTGATACATGATCACCAGGATGAACAATGTTTTTCTTAGGGGAAAAAAAAGAGTGACACATCTCAGATTTATAAGATTAGTCAACAATAACTCTTCTTCGGAAAGATAAAATGGCAAAGGATTTCAAAAATTCATGTATTCTATCCCTCTATCAACTGTATATCTGGAATTCAAAAAAATTATCTTCTTCTTAACACCAGGAAATAAGATCACAAATTACTTTTATTTATAATTATAATCCAAACATATACCAAAATAGTATCATTAAACTATCTGAGACTAACGAATCCAAATAACATTCTTATAAAAGCAAGGCCAATTCTAAGCATTACAATAAGTCCTGTATACATGGTTTCTCAACTTAAATTATTTATAAAGATCAAGTAAGATTCTAGAAGTAGTACAACCTTGAAAAGATGATGTGTGCTAAGAACTGTTTTCATATGAGAAGAAATATTGCTTAATATAAGGCACATCACATTCATCCACGTACATAGTTTAGCAAAATAGAAAATGGATAAATAGCACTTTTTGAATGGAATATATCCATATTTCCTATGAATAATTAATCAAGTCGCCTCCAAGGAGCGGTAATCCCATTATATAACAGCTAAGGAGAACTAAGGCATGGATAATTATATTAATTAAGAAGGATTTTTAAAGTGATTCTCTAAAAGGGAAAAGACAGCACTGGAATTCAAACTGGAACTTCTTAAATCCATATGTACAGCAAAAAGACTTAAAAATATATGATCCAGTATGAAGATCCTTTAGTTATTGATATATAGCTACAAGTGTCCAGAACAGAGACTTGGAAATAAGTACTCAAACTGGATCTCCCTGATGACTGTACTGAGGACACTCAAATGCACTATCTACTGGGAGTCTCAACCTTATCTATATGAAAAAAGCAACACAATTTCCATACCAAAGGCATTAAAGGATCATGACATTTAAGCTGAGGGAATGGTTTAAATGGACGAACATGTCTTAGACAGAGTCCTTTAAACAAAATGTTCTAGACACAATAAAATTAATTTTAACAAAGAAAATGGAGTAAGTCAATTTCTTTTAAACAAATTCATTCTGGACTTAAAATAATTTAATACTTATAATAAGATAACGGTTATTTGTAACACTATGCCATTACCCAAGTGACAACAAAAAGCACAACCATGACACATCATTTGTAAAGAAATGACATGGCATTGCTTTAAAAGACCTCAAGTAATTACAGTTACTATTAATCAGCAAACCTCCACTCTTTGATAATGCAAAACTGAATGAACACGTTACTAAATACCCCTGGTTATTTTAAATGCATATGTTTCAGGGGACATAGTCTTAGGGCTTCTATAAGATAAAACAATCTTCTGAGGAAGAATCTGGGAAGGAATATTTTGTTGTTGGTTTTAAGAAAAGGTAGTGGCATCTAAAATTCAGAAATATACATTTAAAATGTTCAATAATTTTTACATTCCAACATTTCTTTTACTCTAGATAATTTCAGTTTTACAGCATTAAAAAATTATATCTTGCTATTTTACAATCTATACATGATAAAATGTATAACTACCTATACATGATATTTTACAATCTATACAATCTATAAAATGTAAGATATCTACTTACATTTTATATGGACATTACTGTTATAAAAATTAAAACCAACCATACTTAAATATCTGATTTGACTGATTTAGAAAATTCTATATATCAATGATTTCAAATATAAAAGTTATGCCATAACAACTGTGAGAATTATTTATAATTAAACTTTGTACCAAAGTATTATTATTAGCCCAAACTGGCTAGTATTGCTATTTAAAAAACAAAAGTTAATTCCCTTTGTACATCATAAGGAGATGTATAATTTATTTGTTCCTATTTAACAGCTGCTCCTGAGAAGACTAAAATTGTCAGCAGTTGTTCTTTCCAATGTTCCATTTAAAGCAAAAGTAATTTCATAATAAACATTAATAATAATCTTAAGTAGAATTTACAACAACTTTGGTGCTTCTATAATCTTTTCAACCCAAGATGAGCTATCAAGCACCAAAGAGATTTAAAAAGCAGTTCTCGAAAAAAAAGCAGACTTCCTACAGCATATGTATTAAAAACCTGTTTTATTATATTTTTCCTTTAGTATGAATTTGGTGCATTTGTTCTCTTTTCTAACCTTTAGCATTTCTTCATGTATCCCATAATGCCCGTATGAGCTGAAATAAACACCATCCTCATCCTCCTGGAGGTCTGCAATGGCAGTAGATGACGAGCAGGTTCTGACATCTGCGTTCATCACAAAATCCTGAGCAAATTGTCTGTAATCAATTTGAAATACGCCCTTGAGACAGGTTTATTGGACCATGAAAAAAGGAAAGGCTAGAGGTTGAGGAAGAGGAAGGAGGAGGGAGCGGAATGTGATGAGCCTTTTAAATCACATCCTATCTGAAGCAACTGAAAGCTCCCCCTGCTGGATCTTAAGCAACGGCATATTCAAATCCAGTTGTAAGCATTCCTTCCTCAAAACATAAAAGCACAGACAATTACAGATTATAGGTGTTTCTCTTTCACTTGAATAAAATCAGCACATTATCTTTACTCAACTTTATTTCTCATATTCTGAAATCTTATTTTAGCAGCTTAATCAATGAGTAATATATTTCAACACTTATTAATATTCTTTAAAACCTTATTATCTCATAGAAGAATTATATAGGCAGAAAATGGACCCAAATTGAGAATTATTTACATACACCAACACCATCCACTCCAGCTCTAAAACTTAGCTCCCTCTCTGATCATAACATATTAAGATGGCAGGTAAGTGGATGAAACAAGGGTAGCCAAGAATTGATCATTTTTAAAGCTGAGAGGTGAGCACATGGTAGGTAGAGCATTCTCCATACTTACGTATATTTTGGAAACTTTATAGCAGTACATTTAATCTATAAGGTACGCATAGGGGAGAAGTGCAAAGAGGCAGACAGTAGAGTTGTTGGTGTTTCTAGGTTACCCAACATAAAATACCAGAAACAGGGAAGGGAAACTAATCAGCTATACTATCCTTCCTACTAAACATTCCGGCAAGCCATCAAACCGTGAATACTCAGGCAACAGCAATCAACTTACAAATCCCACAGATGAAGCAGAATCTCAGGCCCTGTCCCAAACCTTCTGAATCAGAAGCTACTGTTTAACAAGATCCCCAGATGGTTTATATGCACATTAAATTCTGAGAAGGACTAAGCCAGTAGAAGGCTAATTTACTCACTGGAGAAAACCATCCTATGTAACTAGTTTTCTGATTAAATACTATATCATAACTACATTTTGATTCTTTAAAAAGAAAAACTGCAATCCTGTATTTCCCACAAAATCAAAAAATATTAACCCTTCCACTTTAAAAGCCTAAAGAGAGGAAAAGTAAAATGGAGAAATCTATTAGAAACAGGGTAATTCAAAGGAAGGCAGTATCAAAGAACAAAAACACTTAAGAGGACAACACTACCCAGAATAATTATCATTAGTATAAGAATAATTATAAAGAACTATATAAGAATAGGTAAAACTACAGAATTTAAAATTAATCAATTATATCTATAATGTATAAAAATGTTGCGTCTTTAATATTACTAAAATTAAGTATTTACATTGTACTTTCCAGTATATGAAATGTTTTCCCATAGTCTATCTTGTCATTAGTTGTATGATTTTGGGGTCTAAATAATTAATTTTCTATAAGATTGATAAATTACTTCATTCTTTGCAGATCTTCACGTGCTCTAGCTAACGCAGTTTCAGCAGACAGCGCCCTGGCTTCCATGTGTTTCAGTTTTTCAACAATGGAGGTATTTTCAGTAAGTCCATTGGGGTATGAGAATGGAACTGATACCGGTTCATAAAGATCTTCTACATCTAAAGAAATAAATGGAAATTATTATCAGGTCATCTTATAATAATGAAGCACATATAAATATGTTAGGAATAAATATACAGAATATATACTAAGTGCCTATTATGCAGCCAACTGAAAAAAAATAATAAAGGTACTTTAAATTAAATAAATGATATCCACACTGTTTTAATTTAAATATAAAGAGCATGCTGTTAGTCTTAAGTTTTTCATTAGTTGGCCAAATTGAACACATATATAAGTATCAATTATACTAAACCAAACCCAGGAAGAAACAAAAAGTAGAAAGAAAAAACCCTAATATTTACTGATCACCAAGTATCTTTCAAGCATATACATCACATTTCATTTCCTCAAATAAAACCTTAGAATGTAAATATTTTTTCTTATTTTAAAGCATGGGGAAAATAAGTTTTAGAGTAATTAAGTGAGCAACCCCAAATCATATGGCTGTTAAATGAAGGAACTAAGAGTCAATCTCATGCCTGCCATGATCACTCAGTTGTGGTAGTGTCTGCTGGACTTCTCCATTGAAAAGTTAACATCTCCTTTGTAGTTAATAAATTTTTTGGAGGATGATACTTTGAATTATGCAAATCCTGTTCTGACTTAAATTTTTGTCCACTAGTGCTCCTCAAAACTGTCAAGACCATCAAAAACAAGTAAAGCCTGAGAATTTCATAGCCAGGAGGGGATTAAGGAGATAGGACAATTAAATGTACTGTGGTATCCTAGATGGGATCTTGGAACAGAAAAGGGACAGTAGAGAAGAACTAATGAAATCTGAGTGAATAAAATGGAGTTTACTTATTTTTTTTAAAGTATGATATAATATTTGAAATATATTCCACAAAAGATATATTCATCTCACCAAATTGAAGTAAAAGGTCATCTTCTAGTACTGGCTTCAAATACTCTTCTTTCTCCCAAGGCACTGGGTTGTATATGGAATTCATATACTCAACTGTAGGATTCTGGATGTAAAATTAATTGCATATTTTTTCATTACATATAATCACAAAATCCCCCTAGCAAAAACTAGGAAAATTGAACAAAAAAAAGGCTATATTACATAAAATCTCTACTTAAGAAGTCTTTGTTCACCTGTCATTTCATTAACTTGACTGGATGAATGCTTAATCAATGGTTTCAATGCAGTTTTATATTGTGTGGATCTGGAGGAAGTGGCAATACAAATACTCATTTGAATAGAACAGACAGAAAAAAGAACAAAGTATTTGAAAAATAAAGAGAGCAACCACAGTACTTGATATTATTAGAAATTATTTCTGATTTTACAGAAACACTATCAGTATTTCTCTTTATCTGACTCTGAATTACTTTTTCACATAATGAGGATTCACCTCTTAGATGCAGTTAAAAATGACACTGATTAAGCATGGTAAGTGTCCATTTCCCTGGTACTGTATGTTGTGGCAGTTTCTAAAGTCCATGATTCCTCCAACATGATGACTACTAAATTTAGAAGTTCTCTGTATAGTAGTTGCTCATATTCTTTTAAAAATCAGTACATTGATAGTCACCATAGAAAGTGTTATTTCAGTTTCTAAACAAAATTATAAATTAAGCTACCAACTTACCTTAAGTCTAATAAAATTTATTAGTTTGATATATCCATAGAATTCAAGTCCTAAAGGAGGAAAAACAGAAAATTCAACTATTTTAAAATAATGAGCTTTCTTTAATTGACCTGCTCTACAGAGTCTTCTCTGGTTAGACAATAAAATATTTCTGTCCTCTAAACTACAATTTACAATATTTTGAATTTCTTATTAAGAATTAAACATAACTTTGATACTTCTGAATACTTTGAGAAAGAAGCATAGATAACTGCTTTTATAATGTTTTCCTTGCATTTCTAAAAACTGAGAAATTAATTTTTAGAATTCTACTCATTTCTAAGAATAATACAAATGAGGAAAATTGAGTCGTTGATTTTACCAAGTATTGGGCAGTTGATATTAGAACGAAAGTTTCTACATTCCTAATTTTTATGGTGCCTACCAAATTATAATTTTGCCAGGATATGGAGTATACGAAGTATACTTGCTTTACCATTAAGTTAAATGAAATAAAGCAAATTGGAAACCAATGAGGCTTGTTATCTGGTTCTCATATTTTTCCAGAAACGAAGCAGCATTTTAAACAAGGGAAAGCAACAGCATATTCAGCCAACTATTTGTCCTGAGAAATGATGGAACATAAAAGCAAACAAATGTTTTATATGCATACAGCATAAAAAACCCTATAGTTAATAAGTAAAAAAATACAAAATTATATTTAAAGTATGATTACAATTCAGTTTTAAAATGCATATTAAAAATATTTAAAAAAATGAGGCTAAGTCTTATGAATCTAGTTGCACTTGAATTAAGATTTATAAGCATATATGTTTATCTAATGTTCTTCCCAGTTGTTAGTAAATACAGAGGACAAAAATAAATTCTGTATTTAGTTAATTTTAGTGGAATAGTGTAGGTCTTCTATATCCATTTAAAGTAGTATAAGTCTTTAATTGTTAAGTATGTTAAAATACAAGTTTTAAAAGAATCATCTAAATATGTTGCTTTTTATCAGTCCTTTTCCCATACTCTCTTATCAAACTCCTTATAAAACTCAACTTTGTATGCCTTGAAGTTCAAGTTATGCTTTGATCTGCTAAGTTGTCTTTTTTCATGACCTGCCTCCTTTTCCAAAGTCCACCTCTATGTTTGCTCTCCCTAATTCTAATATATTCTCTTGTTCTCCCTAATTCTAACATGATAAAATGCAATCACATGCCAAGGTTTTTCCTTTTTAGATAGGAAGCCAATACAGGCTTAAATATAGTGAATATTATCTAAGAGAATGACTTATAATTAATCTTTCCTCAAAGGCTACTTGTCAAAAAAATTTCATTTCCATGATAGGTTGCTGCTATATATTTCACTATATTGGATTTGTTTAAAAAAGTCTGAACTTCAATTTCACAACTAAAATTTTCTTTATTCTAAAAAATACTCACCATGTTTGTGGACCATGTTATCAATATTAAATTGATGCTGAGACTTACAGTGTGAAAATGTTTCTTCAGCAGATGTAAATAACCTGAAAAATCAAGGAAGAGCTTCATGGAAAAGTCCCTACAACACCTAAATATTGATTTCATGTTAAATATACACTCCCTCACCCTGCTGGTGTCTAGTTTTATTTCTAATTAAGAGAAAACCAACATACCTGTAGATGTCAGGAACCCAGAACTTCTAAAAGGAATTAGTACTTCTGAGTCCCATTTTACACCTAAAACAAACTAACTACTCATTAAATGTCAAAATTAATTTATTTGCCAATTAATAGCACTGAATTTTTCAAAAGGCTTTTAAGAAAGAGAAGTCCTTTTGTTTAAGATATGAAAATTTCCTACGTAAGATTCTTTTCTCCTCTAAGTGTCAACTCTGCTTTTGGAGGTTTGAACTGCCAAAGCTCAAACTGCTTTTAGAAATAAAGCACAAAATGTAATTGTACAGCTGGCATATTTCCAAAGTGCCATATTTTCTACAGTGATCCTGTAGTGTTCCCAAAATACTTGTATTAGAGACACTATGAGGACTAAGCCTCTTTATGACCTGCGAAGCTGAAGGACATGTAAGAATACGTAGCAGAGAAACTGCATAGCTTTTATATGCCTCACACATATGCAGTTTTCAACAAATGTTTACCAAGATAGGTTATTTCTGCAGTATTTATGCAGCCTATCACAAAAAAGTACATCCCTGACGCTCAATAAATTTTGACAGAAGTATACGTATACTTTCTATACCTACTCAAAAAAGACGACACATGGGAACAATGACGAATTAAGAGCTAACATGGATTAGCATCATGCCCAGATTTAAGGGAAACTGGAAAATGTTTATTAAAGTAACATTTCTTTATTCTAAATGCCAACCAGGCCTCTTCCATGCCCACTTGCCCAGGATAGCAGCCAAAGACAACGCTTGAGATGAAGAGGCAGCATTTTAAGTAGAAATAATGTAGATTTGGATATAACTTGAACAAGTTATTGATATTGCAGCCTCTTTTTCCCTAAGTGAAAAGGCATCAATTACTTCATCAACAGGTGGGGAACTCCTACCAAGAAAGATGATTCTTTAAATGGTTCAAATGGAAGTATTACACCTGAGAAGCTCTCTACTTGTCAAAGAATTAAAGAATGGTAAAGCTGGAAGGGTCCTGAGGAATTATCTAGTTTAGTGACTCCCAAATTGTTATCCATTAGAATCATTTGAGATAGTGTCCTTATAAAAATATGAGATTCCCAGATCTCAACCCAGATTGAGGACTGAGGTGCAGTGTTCGGCATCTCTATTTTTTTGTCTCAGATGACAAAGGTGCATAACCAGATTTGAGAACCACAGGTTCAAAACTCTATTATTTTACACATGAGGAAACTGAGGCCCGTAGACGACAACCTGATTTCCAGTTCAAGGCTCCTCCCTCTATACCATCGTGGGCCTCCCTCCTCAACAAGCCCTCCAAAGCACTGGTTCAGGAATGCAAAGGCGGGCCACTCCGGTTCCACTCCAGATGAGCAGACCACACAGACCAACGAGGCCCAGGCACCTTTGGGCTGAAGCCTGGCGCTTAGGTGGACGAACCTGTCACAAAACAGGCAGGGGGTCTGCTGCTTGTCGTGGGGAAGGTCAGCATCGTTCTCATCCTCCCAGGCGGCCTCGTCACCGCTGTCTGACAGTTCTGGCAGGTCCTCCTCATCCTCCAAAGCGCCCCGGCCGCCTAGCACACGCAAATGATCAGATTTGCTTCAGATGCCAGTGCGAAGCAGGCGCACGAAGAGCAGAGTGGGGAGAACGCTCTCTCGCGGGTGAGCGTTCCCCGACGGCTCGCGTCAGCACCTCCCCCACCCTCCCTACAAGGCCCCACCGCCCAGCTCTCCGTCCCGGGGAGGAAAGGGTCTTTCACCGGCCCCACTGCAGCGCGGCTTGGGAAATGGGCGAGCTGGGTGGGTGCTGAGGGGCTGGGGATACCCACCAGTAGCGCCCGACGCTAACGAGCACATGGCCATGGTGCCCCCGGAGCCCAGAGCGCTGGGGGCGGGGACAGGGTTGAGCAACGAGCGCGCAGGCGCCGCGGAAATCTCGGAGGCCGGGCCCCCTGGAGCGAGCGCGAGCCCGAGCGCGAGGCAGGGACAGGGTTTGGGAAACTTCGCGGATGCCTAGGACCGCGAGAACGCGCGCGCTGGCTTGCTAGCGCTTCCGGCGCGGTGTTGGTCACGTGAGCCGGGGTGGGCGGGGCGAGGGCGGGACTGTCTCTTCCCGCAGCAAGGTTGACACTGTGCGCGGGTAGAAAGCGTTGAAACGAGTGCGGAGCCTCGCAGGCTTTAACGTGAATTTCGTTTACTCCTCGGGCTGTGGCAGGATTTAACCCGAGGTCCTAGCCCGCGGCCCTTAGCCTGGAGGCGGAGATGCCACATCTCTTTTGCAGTAGGCACTACACCCTCTGTGCGTCCCTCATTCGAGGGGTGAGTGATAGGTGAAGGCAAGCCCGGGCCGCGGCGCACTCTGGTGGCGGAGGAGGCCGAACGCAGGCAAGAGCCTGGGGCTCAATTCTGGTTCCTGGGCTCCTTGATCTCACGGGGTTGGTGCTGGGGAGAGGAAAATGCAGGAGCCATTGCGGTCTTGGGGCCAAAGCCTTTTGGGGTGTTTTAAAATTTTTAATTTTTAAAGTACAGTGGTTGAGAGTATGATTCCGAAGCCAACCTTAGTCAGTTTGACTCCTACTTCTGTCACTTTAACTTCATGATCTTGAGCAAGTTACCTGACCTCTCTCTGCCTCCATTTCCTCAACAACAAAGTAAGGATAATGACTGCACTAATCGCAGGGCTATTGTAGGATAGAATGAGCTGATACATGTAGAGTGCTTAGAGTTTAAGTGTTAACTTTATCCTCAACAATGGGAAGCAGTTGACCTATTTGGTTAAGCAAGGGAGTGATACTGTCAAATGTTGAGAAAGTAACATTCTGGGTGCCATGTAAGAACACAAAAGTTCCCATGCTTCCTGTCTTCCCTTCCGACTTTTTATTCAAACCATTGCTTTGCTATGTGGAAGCAGGCAGCAGTAATTTCAGTAGGTAATTTCCCAAACTCTAATCCCAGAGGCTAGCCCATCTCCTGGCAATAAAATAAGATAAAATTGACTACCAAGGCCCACCAGGCTCTACATAATCCTGCCACCTCAACTTAACCCTTCACCCTGGGCCCCAGCCCCCAGCCTTTTATTTGGACTCATCATTTTCCCACCTTGAGGCCTTTGCTAAAAATGCTCTACAAATGGGTAGATACTTTTTGTTTCAGCGAGAAAGTTCCTTAGACCACCATTTCTAAAGTAAGTTCCACTGTCATTCCAGCAGCCCCTTGCTAGTTTCTTTTTTAGCACCTACTATTTGTTTTTGTTTTGTTTTGTTTTGTTTTGTTTGGTCTTACCTATAACATTGTGCCATGTGGGTAAGGGCCATGTCTCTTTCTGGCACATAATACATGACCTAACTCATAATAGGTAATCAATAAATTATGCCTTGTATTATTACTAAACTCTTCTCAATGTAGTCTTCTCTCTTAACTGTAAACTTCAAGAGGACAGAATCCATCAACTATTAGATTTGAAGCCCCCTTACATTGTAGGACATTGCCAGAATATCTGCTGGCTCTGCTGGGTTACACTTACTGTTTACTGATTTATCCCCACTGCCTGTGTGCCCAGAGGCTCCTAGGAGGTAGTGAATGAATGAATTCAAGGCCTTTCATAAGCTGGGCCCATCCAACATTTTTCTTCTTCTTTCCAATATAAACTCTCTTCTCCCTGTCTATAACATTTGAAAGGAAACCTGCTAAATTCCTTACTGACACCCAATCATTCAATGTTAACAGTAAAAGAAAAAAAAGAAAGTAATACCCAGGTGATTGGGCCAGAATCTTACCCCTTGAAGTTTGTCTCACCACAGTGCTGGACTTGGGAGGGAGTTGCTTTTTTTCTCTGCTCTAAAGATGAACACAGACCCTCTCCCATCATCCCACTCACTATTAAGACCAGAATGGAATGCTCCACAAGACCTGACAGGTTTTTGCATAAGGAAAGAACATACAGAGACTAGCTTAAAATTTGCCATTGAGTTTATCTGCTTTTAGAGCCCACAGGCCTCAGGATAGCCTCATGCGATCCCTTTACTTCAGGCCTCACTTCTTGAAGCCCATGCTTCTTATCACCTAAACACACAGGCTCTTCAGAGTCAAGCCCCAAAGGAACCCCACCTGGCAGGAGGAAGATGTTCCATCTCCTTCCGAAAGCCCACTGGCTTGTATCCTCCAGTGTCCCTGGAAGCTTGAAATGTATTTGGCATATTGTAGACCTTGTAAAAATTGACTGAATCACTCAAATCACTGTACTTCCCCCAGCACTAAAGTTAAGTTTCACCACCATCCTTTGTTCAATGATGGAAATTATTATTTTTTGTATTTATTTAATTTATTTTATACGTGAGGCAACCCTTGGTTGACCTCACAGATTGCAAGGACCTTGTCAGCTTACAATCCTTTTTTTTTTTAAAAAAAGCCTACAGCACCTGGTCTTCCTAGGTGGTCTCCTATCCAAGTACTAACCAGGCCTGACCCTGCTTAGCTTCCGAGATCAGATGGGATGGGGTGTATTCAGGGTGGCATGGCCATAGCAATGATGGAAATTAGCACTGTGTACTTTTCTTGACTTTGACCCTTCCTTCTGTATCTTCCTTTCCATTTCCATAGTTTTTAAAATGCAGCACTTTGAGATGCACTTTTAGCAGCTATGTGAACATTTTGTGGTTAGTCATAGGGATCCTAAACCAATGGAGAAACCTAAATATTTCAATTTTATTCATCTACAGCCTGTACTGATCCAACAAAAATTAACCAGAACTTCCTGGAATTATACAGATAATAGATAATCTTGCAGAGTGGTAAAAAATACAAACTATAGGATCAAGCTAACTTGGGTTAGAATCCTGGTGTGGTCATGGCTTGTGAGAGCCATCGGCTTTCCCCAGGTCGTAGATGATGTTGTTTTCCAGCACTTCCTTCTTCTTGTCACTTGGTCTCACTGCATTGTTCAACATCGCTCTAACCACAGTCACCACTGGCACAGAATGATTACTGGCCCAAGACACTGGTAAGGAGCCAAAGAATTTCCTAATCAACCATTCACCTGGGCGAGATTCTTGCCTATCACATAACAGAACTCTAAGGAGGAAAAAAAAGCAGAGAAAGAGATGGTAAGTTGCATTCAGATCATAGAGGGTGTGATGGACTGAACTGTCGCTCCCTGAAATTCACATTGAAACCCCAACCCTCAGTGTGATTGTAAAAGAAGACAATGCCTTTTGGAAGTTGATTAAGGTTAATTTAGGTCAGAAGAGTGGGACCCCAACCTGATAGGACTGGTGTCGTTAAAGGTGAAGAAGAGATATCAGAGATCTCTCTCTCCATACGCATACAGAGGAAAGATCATATGTGGACACAGAGGAAAGGGGTCCACCTAGAAGCCAGGAAGAGAAACCTCACCAGACACTAACCCTGATAGCACCCTGATCTTGGATTTCCAGTTTCCAGAACTGTAAGAAGATAATTTCTTTTGTTTAAACCACCGGTGTGTGGTGTTATTCCGTTATGGCAACTTGAACAGACTAATACAGGGGGTAAAAGGTTTTATTTGGGGCATGAAGAGGATTTTAAAAAAGAAGACAGCAAAAGCTACACAGGAAATTCCATACTCTCTGAACCTGGCACCACCACTTATCCCTTCCTTCAAAGCCAAAATGTGGGTTCCTCAGAGAATAATCCACCTCCAGCCACCTTCTTTCCTATCTTAGATACCTCAGTTGTCAGCCTCTTCAAATGAAAAACTACCTTCTAGGTAATAATCAATAATGGTGTACTCTTAGGCAGTATGAATACTCACCCGGGCCTAAATATGGAATAACGATCAAATTTTAATTCTTCCACCCTATCTTCTATTTCTCCCTGTTTAAAAACAAACAAACACACATACATTTTTAGTATTTAATCAAGACCAACTTGCCATAATGCTTAAGAAAAAATAGCTTGGGGTTTTGAAGATAATCTGCTTCTGAGGGTCTCAGTACAACTGACCCTTGAACAACATGGGTTGGAACTGCATGGATCCACTCATGTGGATTTTTCAATTGACCTGCACAGTTCAAATTTGCATTTTTCAACGGTCACTCCAAGGCTGGGAATCAGAGTATGTGGAGGGCCAATTGTATGTAGTTACATGCAGATTTTTTACTGTATGGGAGAGTCAGTGACCTCACGTTGTGCAAGGGTCAACTGTACTTATAAATATCCTTCCCTGGATTTTTAGATTCCAAAGAATCTGGGAAATTAAGGAAGACATCATTTAATCTTGACATGTAGTAGAGTTAAAAAGGAAATAAGTGAATGTCTGTATAGTCACCTAGCCTCTAATTGACCAATATTAATACAAATCCAGAGACAGTAAGTGACTAGTTAGGAATTTAACCATAAAAGAATAACCTCGCATTAGTCCAGAATTAATGTTACAGGCTGGAAGACATTAACCGTCTTTGGTTTTCTGGTAGTTCCAGTGGGTCAAAAGACAGATCCACAGAACCTCTATATTACTCATTTCCTAACAAACCCCACCAAATCTTAAGAGACAGTAAGATTATGTCTAGATGATGCTTTAAATTAAATTCATTAAATAAACCATAAAATTTCATGCCAGGCATCTCTATAAACAGCAGTACCAGAGGAGCTCAGGTGACAGATGTGTCTAAAGGCCTCTGAACTGAGCAGCATGCTCTCCTCTTCCTTCTTGGCCTATTCATACCATTCATTTGTCACTTAACCTGTCACATCGTTCAATCTTAGGTAGCTTAAAAAAATTTTTTTTAATGTTTTTTAGTATATTCACAGAGTTGTGCCACCTTCATCACAATCTAAATTTAGAATATTTAATCACACCCAAAAGAAACCCAGTACCAATTAGCACTCATTCCCATGCTTTCCATCTAAGCCTTAGCCAACTACTAATCTTTCTGTCTCTATATATTTGCCTATTCTGACCATTTCATATAAATGGAATCATACACATGTGGCCTTTTGTGGCTGGCCTCTCATTTACATAACATTTTCAAGGTTCACTCGTGTTGTAGCATGAATCATTTTTATAGCTGAATGATATATTTTGTAAGTATCTACTACTACATTTTATCCAACCATTCGTCAGCTGATGGATATTTGGGTTGTTTTCACTGACTATTATGAATAATGCTTCTATGAACATTTACATATAAGTTTTTATGTGCACAGGTTTCTTGGTTCGCTTTTTACAAAGATGTGTTCTGTCTATGAGCAGTGTGCATAAGAGCTACCAAAGCAGGCTGAGATGGCTATTTTTAGAAAGGTCTGCTTGCAAGGTTGGGCTTTGGCTTGGGAACTTGGATTTCAGGAGTGTTCCCATCATTATCTAACTGGTAAGGTAGTTTTCTGTATTTGTACAAGTAGTTTACTATTTGTACAAACAATGTGGTTTATGCTGAACACTTGCTTTCCTTCTGGAAGTAATGTTTTCTAAGCCAAAGGTGCCTACATGACTGATCCTCATAAAAACCCTGGACTCCTGAGCTCAGGCCAATTTCTCTGGTAGACAATACTCACCATTGGAGAAATTAAGTATGTGCAACTACTCCACTGGGGGAGGACTCTTAGAAGCTTGTACCTAGTTCCCTCCAGACTTCTCCCCATGTAATTCTTCCCTTTACTGACTTTGCTTTAGCAAATCACCAAACTTAGGGATCCTTCACAACAAACAAATTCCTTGAGGGCAGGAACCATATCCAATAATAAAATATCATCTACTCTGGAGAAGTTTAACAATCACTGCCTCAAAATCACTTCTAATGTTAAGAATTCATACTGATATTCAAGAGCTGCCATGTCTCATTTCTTGATTACTAGATAATCAACAGGGGGAAAGACATTGGAAATTATCAAATCACTTCTGTTTACTATATACATCCCTGCAAAACAGTCCCTATAGCTATAAAAATGTATACCATGCATTTCATGCATCGTGCATTTTATACTATTTAGTATTGCCAATTAGCCAGGGTTCTCCAAAGTATATGAAAGATAGAAAAATGCACAAACCTTAACTCGCAGATATAAAAAATTGCTCGACTTATCAGCTCCTTTAGAGGACATCAAGTTGAAATGTTTACACCCTCCAGCTTTTGCCAGCTCTGCAGATTTCAGGACATAATCTCGATCAACACGAACAAATCCCTCCTGAGGGGGAAAAAGATGTGACTTATTTCCAAAAAGCTGTGAGTTCATCTTAAAAATTACTACTCAGCTTGGGTGGCAGACTAGGAGGCCTGGAGGGGAATGGGGTCTAAATAAAATGCATTGAAGCAATACATGAATGTCAGGCTTAGACCCTGGGAAAGGCTCCAAGTGTGATCCTCAGGATAGACATACTGGCTTTATCAGCAAGGCCAGACCACAATAAAAAAACAGACAACGGGTAAACTGTTGTTTTTTGGTTTTTGTTTTGTTTTTTTTTCTCATTTAAAAAAATTAACTAAAAATTTAAAAACAAACAAAAAAATAAGGAAAATAATTTAAACACACAAACCAAACAAATCGGCAAGGAGCAAAAGGAACAGTTAAGATCAAGCTGAGAAACTGCTTTTAGTCATACATTTCTTTGTCTTTTAATAACCTACAACCTTACAGCCCTCTCTCTGTTTTCTCCATTTTTTGGTGTGTTGACTGCAACATGGTAGGGCCTTAAAGCAGGGCTGAGAGCACTACCGAGGCAGTATAAGAACGGTCTATTAATTTCCAATTTCTGTGTATGTTTTACAACATACTTTACATAGCAAAGAGTGAAACCTCACTCTTTCTTACTGACAGGTGTTTAATCGAGACCATTTGGGGACCCCAAGTCTAGATTCAATCCAGTGAAGCTAGTGCTTGGGTCTTTCTTCTTAATTAACATCTCAGCATCAGGGCATGCCCAGCACATGGTAGGCGCTCCAAAAATATTTGAATGGGTGAATGAAAGTCCAATGAAAGCGGAGAAAATGCAAATCCAGTTAAAAAAGAAAAGAACTCAGTGGCACTTAAAGGAGGAAAGAAGAGGATGGTGCTGACAACAGGACACAGACTCATTCTCAGGGCATCACTGAAGGACACAGGTACCTGTTCCCCAGAAAAGGGAATTTCCTGTAGTGATACTCCTTGGGACCCCCACAAATGCTGGCATCCTCTAGCTCAAGACAGCTGAAGAGAAAAGTCTAAAATCTACTGAAACTGAACTTCCTAGGTACCTACAATTAATTAAATGAGGTTTTCTATAATGAAGATTCCAAATCTGAAGATTGATTTACTGCCCCAGTGATTTTTTTCATTAAAAATTTGCCTATGGTAGTTATTGATCCTAAATATTTTATTTCGTATGGAGATGCGTATCCTAGGATGTTATAAGGCACCTCGGGAAACGTGTCCAACTCCCTCACTATTGAGATGTGAAAACAAGGTCCAAGGCCCAGTGTGTGGTGACCCACTGGCTAATACGTGGTGGGATGAGGGGGCGGTGTGTAAACTCTTGACTGAGCAGTGCTTTCCACTGCCCCCATGTTCCTTCTTTTCTCACACTGTCCCTAGCAATAGAAAATATGGAATTCAATTTTAAGACAACGGCCCCAAGCAAACGTTTTTAACTTCGTATTGTAGTAGATCATAAAAGAAAACATATTCTAAGTATACCACTCAATGAATTTTCGTAAACTGAACATTCTCTGCAACCAGCTCCAAAATCAAGAAACAGAACATTATTATTACCTCCAAAGCCTCTCTCGTCCCTTCTCATCACTCACAGTACAACTATATCCACTACCCACAGGGCAGTGTTATTTTTCTGCCTTACTTTAGAGAATATAAATCTAACTCTTAACAAATAAATCAACACTATCTTCTTTTGTGTTGTGTACTTTGACATTCTATCCTAATAACTGACTTGCCAACCTGTCCTACACACTGATTCAAGCTTACGTTGTTGCTCTTTTTAAATTGGTGTGAAGCAAACCAATTTTAATTCTGAGCACATCCTGAGAGAGTGATGTGATTCTCAGAGCCATTCTCCGAAATGAGATTTTACAGGTGCTGAAAGTGTGCCAAGGAAAACAATCTAAAACTACACAGAAAAATTCTAAAACACTCAATTTTTCTTCTATGTCTATTTCTTCCCCTCATTCCAATTCACCAGAATTCTGATTTTAATAACAGGTTCATTATTGATAATAAAATTACACAGCTGACTAGTGAAATTCCTTTTCATTATTGCTGTGGTTTGACCATTTCTTGGAAAGCGCATTATAGTTGTCTCTGTTAAAATGCTTTTTCTTTCATCAGCTTCTTTAAAAATAAGGGAACTTAGGGAGACTAATTCTCCAATTACTCTTTATTTCTAGTATTTTTAAAATCCAAAGCTACTAAGTATTTCTTCTCATCTTCTTCATCAATGCCTGAGAACCGGGAACACCCTGGCTTAAAAACAACTCATCCTAACAGGTATTTCAGCATTGAGTGAGATGACAAGTGAGCTTGAGTAAACTGAGACCCTAATTTATCTGGCTTTAGTTCTGGATCAGCCTTTTCTTAATAGAGTGCTGTCGGCTCCAATTGTTTGATGAAAATTAAAGTGACATAAATACCATGAGACTTTTTCAATCTGATTAGTCGGCTAAGGCACATCAATACCACCCCAGCCATCAGACTCTGGCGTCCTTCCTTTCACCCGCCTCACTAACAACTGACAACCGCTCCTTGAAGGTGGAGCACCCACGCTGCTGCACAGACCCCCACGCTTAACCCATCATCCTGGTTCAATGGGCCCTGTTGACAAGGTGCCCATACCTTTCTCCATCGCTGTACTCCAGACAAAGCTAAATATTGTTTTATTAGCAATCAATGGCTGTTAATCCAAACCGATTTCACAAATCCTCTGAGCCCTCAAGCTGATTATAAATACACATTTTTCCAAGCCCACAAATTTTGAATTTCACTCTCCCTACCCTGATGCTTGGCCTTTTAGCTGGTGAATGAAACTCAAAAGCAAAAGGGGTCAACAGCTTTCAAGGACTTAGAAACCAAAGTTAAACGCAGATCCTGGTGACTGACTCAGAGATATCAATACACACCAATTTTCTTCAATGAGGAAGATTCCACTGATAAATAGAAGGGAGCTATCTTTAAAATTGTCTAACACCTTTTCTTGTTCTCTAACAGCTCAAATTAAAAAAAAAGAAGAAGGAAAACAAGAACAAGATACTTCATGCATGTCCTAGAAACACAATATTTAGGAAAACTGTATTTAGTTTCCCAAACCAAATGGCAGGAGAAAAGACTTCTGCGTGTATTAAGTCAGTTATGTATTGTGTCTTTATGATTCCACAGAACCAGAGTTCCTTGTAGAAAAAAGCATTGATTAGATTAATTCCCACTATGAATCTCCTTTCCCAGCACCCACTTGAAAGAAAAAGCACAATGTAATATGACTCAGCAGAGATATCCTCATAGGCTTCGCAAACACTTAGGGAGACTAATTCTCCAATTACTCTTTATTTCTAGTATTTTTAAAATCCAAAGCTACTAAGTATTTCTTCTCATCTTCTTCATCAATGCCTGAGAACCGGGAACACCCTGGCTTAAAAGCAACTCATCCTAACAGGTATTTCAGCATGGAGTGATATGACAAGTGAGCTTGATTAAACTGAGACCCTAATTTATCTGGCTTTAGTTCTGGATCAGCCTAAAGAGTGATCTATCAGGAATGATCCATCAGAGGATCCTTTTCTAAGAAGGGAGGATCTATCATTCTGTAAAGGGTCCCACTTAGCCATATTTCTGTTTCAGATTCTCTTTCACTCCAACCCCATAAAATAGACTAGAAAACAGAGATGCTGACAAACAACAAATGATATAATCTGATACCTCAGTTGTTTGTATACTGGAAGGCATCTCTGTATTTGATGTACATTGGTGGAACGAAGATCCTGGTTAGAGGAAGAGCTCTGGATAGAAAAATAAAATCAAACAGATACTGAGGATTCCTGAATCGATCTCTACGTTCTCACAGAATTTTTCCTTTGGGGTTATTCTTTTCTCTGTGTCATGAAAATAAAAGTATGCTACAGGCCAAAGGGGCGTCAGTGGTCACTTCCCTGTCAGTACAAACGAGGAAGCAGTGAACCACAGGAGCTAACTTGCATACTTGGCATCCCACAGCTACCTGGTATCCAAACAGCCTATGAGCTGGGTCCCTCAAACCATCTAAGACCTCTTCACTTCACAACCACCCCCTTACTAGACATAGAATCAAATAGCAGAGATTACAAAAGGGGTCAGCAAACTTTTCTTGTAAGGATGAGATAGTAAATATTTTCAGGCCTCTGTTGCAATTACACAGCTCTGATATCAGAGCACAAAAACAGCCACAGATAATACATAAAGTAATGGGAATAGCTATGTTCAAATAAAGCTATGGATATTGAAATTTGAATTTCTTATATTTTCACATGTCAAGACATAGTATTCATCTTTTGAATTTTTTTAACCATTTAAAAGTATAAAAACATTCTTAGCTCAAGGGCTGTATAAAAACAGGGAGGCTGTATCTGGCCCAGTTTGTAGTTTGCAAGCCCCTGAATTACAAGAGTATATCATTAGTATCAGAAGCCATGAGATTCTAATGATGCCTAATAAATGTTACAATGGCTACATTAATCACATTAATGGAATCATCCATTCAACAGAATCGAAGAACCTGGACTGCTAGAGCCTATGCCTACTAGGGGAGGAGAGAAATGAAGAGGTGAAACCACATCACACCACCTCAAACTACCTAAATGAAATCCTTCTCTTAATACAAGTAAAGGGAAAGCACTATTCTTAATGGAATCTGAGGGGTTTTACTCTTCACTCAAGTCCAATGTGGATTTGGTTTTCAAAGAGTATTTCAACCTTCACTAGCATACAAGTTACTAAAACAAGGTGAAGGCCACCTGGGACAACAGTACCTTGAAAACCAGCAGGTGAAGAGGACTAATATATTCCAATGCCTCCTGAAAGCAGGTCCAACAAGGAGAGGAGGGCTGGCTGCATCAGAATCTCCCAAGGAGCCTGCTAAAAATAGTTTCTAAGTTTCCAACCTTAGAGATTCTGATCCAGTAGATCTGGATTAGGGCCAAGTCAGGAAGCCACTGCATTGATTAGACGACAGTGGTTTGTGAATGTGAAAAGGAAGATTAGCATCTTCCTTTTGCTAAAGGAAATGGTTTTCTGAACAGCTGAAGAAAGCTAACAGCCCTTTCCCTAGCACCATGTTCAACAGAAATCGAGGTAGACTGAATTGGGTGGGTTTCAGTGTTTTCCCCCAAAATTCATAGATGAAGTCCTAACCTCAGAATGTAACTTTATTTGGAAATAGAGTCACTGCAGTTATAATTAGTTAAGATGAGGTCATGCTGTCTAGGATGGTTCTTAATCTAATTTGACTAGTATCATTATAAAAAGGAGAAATTTGGACAGAGCCACAGGAAAAAGGCCATGTGAAGAGATACAGAAAGAGGGTAGCCATCTACAAGTCAAGGAGCAAAGCCTGGAAGATCTTTCCCTCACAGCCCTCAGAAAGAAACAATCCTGATGACACTTTGATCTTGTACTTCTAGCCTCCAGAACTACGAGACAGTAAATTTCTATTGTTTACGCCACGCTAGTTATGGAACTTTCGTATAACAGTCTTCACAAACTAATACACTTAAGATCACAGAGAAATAAGCTGGCTAGAGAATTTCAACACTGAGACAGAAATCCTAAATTTCTTGAAGCTTCTCTACCAGAAACTCAGGTTGCTAAAGCAAAAAATGTGGGGCATTCCAGTTACAAAAATGGCTACAGAATGACACTTGGCTTGTCACCACTTTGCAGTTCATCCATCTGATGAATTCTTTTTTCCACTGAGTGGGCTGCTGACCCAGAATACCAGGTGGGGTGAGCTTAGAAATCCACAACCCCTCTTCCTATCAAACAACTATTATCACCTAGCCGCGAGTGAATGCTCACCTCTTTTACATTGCCTAGAGTTATCACAATCTACAAACTTTATATTGCAGCCACTCTATATTAGATTTAAATTTTATTAAATTGGATTTAATTTTTATTAAATTAAATAAAGACTTTCTGGAGAAAATATCAACTTACTTTCTGTCACTATCATCTTCAACCATTTAAACCCTAACTCATTTCTGAGGCTATACTTGGCTTACTAGTCTTTTCTCTTGCTTACTCTTTAACTAAGGTTTATCATTTCAAATAGATTTTGGAGAACATAAGGTATCGAGTACCCTGACGGGTGGGGAACCAACTCCATCTAAAAAAATATTCTGGGCAGGAAAGACACCCAATACCAATGATTAAAACGGCACAATTCGAATACAACAAAGCAATTTAGACTTTTCCCTGTAGCGCCCTATGGGATTTGTCTTATATCATGGAAATCAACTGCTCTAAGCTCAGTGCAATGTTTTGTTATTATGCTGAGTCACCTTACCCAAATCAGGTTGGCACTTCAAATAGAACAAAACTTTTTCAATGCTTTTAGACAGCACACTGCTTGTGACTGTCCCTGTGACAGAAAAGACTGCAGTAGCTGCTGAGCAAGAACATGACCCTTTCTAGGAGAGAGAATGTGCCAAATCCTGGCAAAGCCAAACTTCTCTACAATACACACTTCTCAGCACAGAGCTTAGAAACCCAGCTGTGTTCCAAAGTGGCCATGGCACTTTGGAAATAGATGCCTACTGAAAGCATAAATAGAATTATTCTTTGAAAACAAACAAACAAACAAATAAATAAACAGAATTATTCTTTGGATCACCAGGAGGCCCAGAGAAATACATCTGAACCTAACTCTTTGGTTGGTATACACCAACAATCTTTAACCATGTGCTCTCCTTATGATTGTGATGCACGGGCCTGTTTATAAACTTATGGTAAGCCCCCATGGCAGCATTGTGGTCCTGCATATTTAACAGACATGTTTAGCTCCAGAAAGTAAATTCTGCTAGAAAAATAAAGTATAGTCAAGGTATAAATGAAATAAGATGTATTAACACTTGCCTAAGATCTACGTAGTAAGCTATGACTTCTAACTATGTACTAACTATGACTTCTGGGAAGGGGCTGATACAATTTGAGAGCACCATTAAAAAGAAAATAAAACAGTTCTGCGTCAGTTAAGGCTGAATCATCGCTGGAAGCTGAGTCATCGCTGGAAGCTGAGTCATCGCTGGAAGCTAGCTGAATCATGCCTCTATCATGTTCTATCCCAGAAGTTTAAAGATTGGCATGAAAACAGATTGGAGCAAATCATTCAAGTGAGAGAGAATGCTTTAAGTATAAAACATTTATAAAGAAAAACATTTATAAAGAAAAAGGAAAAAATAAAAAGCTTACTGCTAACAGCATGAGCCAGTTGCTTTTACTCAGACATAATAGTTTGCCTTAGCCAGGGATGTAGTGACAGCAATATTTGCAAGAAACAAAACAATGTAAAAATGTATGATGTCTCCAGCACACAGGCTTAAACTCAAATATTACTTACTCTGAAGGAAAGATGAACTTATCATCACTACTCAAAGTACAGCAAAAGCTAGGGCAACATATGAAATCTTAAATAATAAGAGCTCATTTAGATTTAAGCGCTGCAAATGTAAAGAATAAGAGTGAGCAAGAAAGGAATCTGACATTACCGGCCAGTGAAAAGGGAACAAGGTACATTTCTTCCTTACCGCCCCAGCTTTTCTTTTGGTGGTACCCAGGCAACAGAATCCAACATCATGATCTTGAAAGGCAGAAACATAGTCATCCAACTTTTCAAAGTCCACCACTTCTTGATTCTAGACGACAAAGGCATAGCTGTATTTAACCTAATGTTATTTTTTAAAAAGACAGAAATACCCCTCCAGATTTAAAGAATTACAGGACATTACTAAAGAGTCTGCCTGTCCACTTAACATCAAATTTTGTAAGCTCATTTCCTCCCACCAAAAAGCAATTAATCTGAATTCAAAATCAACAATGCACTCATATGGCCACAATATACATAACTGGACTAGGGGTGATCCAGATCTCTAAAGTCAGATTCAATTATAATTTTCTCTCTGGAAAAATAAAAGACTTATCTTTATATTACCAAGAGGGATACCAATGAGGTATAATGTGGGGGCAGGGAACAGTGTTTGGAATCTCAAGGACCTAGGTTCGAGTCTTGGGCCCACTAATTCCTTGTCATATAATTTTGGCCAAGTTATTTAAATTCTGCCTCAGTTTTTCAGCAGTAAAATGTGAATGATAATCTTTCCTTCAGTCCAATCCATGAAGCACCTGCATTAAAATCAGCTAGTGGGTGCTTGATAAAAGGACATTCTTAGGCCTCATGCCAATACTTGTGAGTCAGAAACTGCACCCTTGGTAATTCTTATGCTACCTGAAATGTAAGCACCCTTGGTAATTCTCATGCTACCTGAAATGTAAGAATCTCCATCTAACTTCAAAAGTTTATTGTCAAACCTAAAAAAGAAAGTTTGAGAAGTTCCCATCATGTAGGAGTTCAAATAAAATGTTGCTTTCCTTCCCTGTCATCAACTCTTTCAAAAGAATTTTCCTGGCACTGTACACAATGCTGAAGAAAAATATGTTTGCATAACGTACCTGACCAAAAGATGGGCCACCAAAACTCAACTATCAAAGCACAGAACTCGATATCAGTTTCTGGTTACCAAAAGTATCTGACACACCCCATGAAGCCAGGCTATGAAGAACACATGTTACTCCCCAAGTGTGAGCAAAGATGTCCATTTAAACAGAAAAGTCCTGATGAACCAAAGACATATGCAAAATTACCTGAACATGGATCTGCAGGAGTCAAGAACATTTATTTGCTAGACTATTTGTTATCAAGAACGTTCCACCTCTAAAACCTGTGAGACCAAGTTCAATAATTATGAGGTCTCAGGATTACATTACAGTTTAACTTACTGAAGTTCACAAACTTGGTTTAAATACAAGGAAGGAATCTATCTATAGGAAGCTCAGACTTATTTAGGGGATTTACACCAGACTGAAGCCTGGTGTATGAGTTGGTTAACCAAGAAAGTGTAAGTGACAGTCAGGGGAATATTCCACTTACAGACACAAGGCTGACACCCTAACAAGTCAGGCAGGGCTTGACTTATAAGTGAATAACACCACTTTCACAATCATAGACCTTTCCTGCTCTGCAAAGCATTTTGATTCACTAGCATCGGTGTGGAGTGGACAGAGAGACAAAACAAGCAAAGTGCTCTCTCTATCTTTAGAACTCAGCTTGAATGACCCTGAAAACGATGTTGTTCTGTCTCCCCAGCTTTCATTACAACCTACCCCCAGCCTTATAAGTCCCTTTACTGAGAGAAGGACCCTACCCAAGGCTACACAGTAAGAAGAGGTGGACCTGGGCCTACAATCCAGGACTCCAGCTTCCAGTAAGGGCTCTCCCAGACCAGTCTTGGCCACACTCTGATCACCTCTCCCTGCCTGCACTGGCCAGGCAATGTTCAGCCTTTAAGCTTGAAATATGTTCACCCCGCAGAATCACTGCAGGTACATTATTGAGTTTCAGCTCATATGCCCACCACGTTTTTATAAGCTTCCTCATTGAAGGTCAGCTTCCTCCGGCCAATGACTGTGACTTTGGAAAATAGACCTTGTTCCAGGATTTCTTTTAAAAGTACTCTGCCAGTTTCCCCGCTGGCGCCCAGAATAAAGACGGATTTATTTTGCATCCTGAAGTCTTCCCGAAGCTTTGGCAGCGTCTCCATCTCGGTCATGCTATGGAAATAACATCAACAGGTGTTGATCTTTGGATGTTTAAGGGATGGCCTGGCTTATCCTGGGTAACAAGGATTGTTCATTCGTTCTGGGGAAAGATATTGTTATTCTCCGCAGTCTAGGCCCAGGAGAAAGCCCTGAGACACCTGCAAGGCGGGGTGCTAACCCCAGGACTTGAGACAACCCACACCTCGGAAGGGGACACAAACTGCTGGCACCAAAGAGCCTCGTTTACCCAAGGTACCCGTGGTTCTGACCCCTCCCTCCCCTGCCTACAGGGTGCGGGGGAGTTACAAGGAGCCACCCCCTGCCCCCACGTCTTCAAGCCACAGCAGGAGCAGGGCGGCCACCAGCGCCGCCACTGCCGCCACGCTCAGCGCAGCGTGCCTGGGCATCAGGGGATCCCCACTTCCCAGGGATTCCTTGTCCCGATAGCTCATTCGGACGACACCCTACCGTGGTCCGCAGGTGCCTAGCCGACTTCAACTTCGTCTTCCTGTTGACTGCGGAGCTCAACGGCCTGGCCCCGCCCACAGGGGCGGGGCCCGGGAAGGACGCAGAAGTCGTCGTGGGAGCTTGGGCCCTGGTCGAGGGGGAAGGAGAGCGTGTGGGTAGCTCCCAGCGAGTTATGACGTTCGGAGACTTCCAGGACCCTCATTCGCAGCTTTGTCCCTCATCACCTGAGCCGAGCTCACCCATATCCAAGGCCTCGGCCGACAGACTTGACCTTCACTGATCACTTTCTAAAAGCTGCAGTTTCAATTGCGTATTGGACATCTTCATCCTAAATTCACCATGTCAAAAACTTAACCTTTCCTATCCAACCACCCCAAACAGGAACAAAACAAACCTATTTCTTGCCTCTGTTGGGTGTCACTGTCCCTATATATTTGCACACTCCTCACTCCCTTCCCTCTGGGCATCCTGGTGGTCCAAAGCACAGTATTCACCAACCCAAGAAGACTCCATCCTGGGAGGTAGGGCACCACATCAATCTTACCACTGTAACCCCAGCTCTGGGGGAGAGGGGCAGTGTTTAGCACTTAGTAGGTGCTCAAGAAAATTTTTTTAATGGCTGGATTTCTCTGTACCTTATATATAAAACCTAGAAGAGTAAGAGGTCGAACATTCTTTACTGATGATGCCATGACTTGTGCAAGTAGTAAGCCTCAGACATACTCTTTAATATAGACAACATAGGGAGGGGTAAAGGAAACAAAAGGGAGAAAATGTGACAGGGGACTCATGGGCAAAAAGTGTCCTGCCCACACTACTCCAAGTCATTACAGAGTTTATCTCTTTCCCAAATCATCTCGCCTCAAAGACAGTTCCTTTTTGAGCAGGAATTCTTTTGAGATAGCATGTCTTCCTTCTAATAAAGAGAAAGCAACATGAGGGAAGGAACATAAAGAACCAGGAGGTCCCATGAGGTGAAGAAGCACTAGACAGGGCAAAGGGTTTATTTGAGACATAGGGCCAAATGACCAGGTAAGCCACAGATGTCATGAGCCTTGAAAGTTAAGAAAAGGGGAAGAGATGGTGTATTGATGTGTTAGCGCTGCCGTAACAAATTACCACAAACTTGATGGCTCACAACAACAGAAATTTATTCTCTCACAGTTCTAGATGCCAAAAGTCTAAAATCAAAGTGTCAATAGGGCCATCTTCTCTCTAGAAGCTCTCGGGAAGATTTTTTTCTTGCTTTTCCCAGATTCTGGTGGCTCCAGGCATTCCTTGGCTTGTAGCTGTAAAACTCTAATCTCTTCCTCTGTCTTCCCATGGGCTATGCTATGTGTCTCCTCTTCTATCTCTTATAAGGATACTTGTCATTGGATTTAGGGCCCACCCAGATAATCCAGGATGATCTCATCTGAAGATTCTTAGTTTAATTACATCTGTAAAGATCTTTTTTCCAAACAAGGTCACATTAACAAGTTCTTGGGATTAGGAGGTATACATATCACTTGGGGGGACACTATTCAACCTACTACAGAGGGTGAACGGGACAAATACTAGTCAAATTTTATGCAAAAGGATTGCTTGATGAGCTCTACATTTAGTGGATAAAGATGAAGCTGGAAGTAATACGCAGAGAAGGGATAAAGATAAAAGAGGGCTTTTGGTTGAAACTCTTGCCAGAGTAACCTGTCAGATGAAGGCATGGACCAAAGCAGTCACTGCAGGAAAGAGGAGGAAGTAATGCATATAAAAGACCTTATAAAATAACTATAATGCTATCAAACTTGGTTGTTTGAAGTTCTTTGCAACATTATGAGAAGAACATAGGATTTCAAATGATACGATCCAGGTATAAACTCTAGCTAGTACATTGACTAGCTGTATACATTTGGTCAAGTTCTTAGTTTTAGTGTCTTCATTTATGAATTGGGGGTAATAACAAAACCAGCATATCACACAGATTTATGGCAAAGTTCAAATTAGACACTACATAAGAAGGAAGTATAGGCTGGTGGTTAACCGTACAGGCCATGTATCAGTCCACTTGGTTTAAAATCTGGCTCTGCCACCAGCTAGCTAAGCGACTTTGGGCAAGTTCCTTAGACTTTCTATTCCTTGGTTTTCCCATCCATAAAATATGAATAATAATAATTACCTAAACCATAGAGTTTTTGTTGAGGGTTAAATGAGATGATCCAAATTAAAGCACTTTGTATCTAGCATATAGTAAACATGAAATAAACATCTTATTATGGAAAAGAACTTTAGAAACATCTAAGTACTATGGCAGTGACTTGCAATTCTGTCTACATGTGAGCATCTCTTGAAACTTTAGAAAAATAAAGATGCCTGGGCCTTGCCCTAGACCTACTGAATCAGGATCAGTAGTTTTTAAAGCTCTTCAGATGATTTGGCTGATGGTCAAAGGAGAAATTCATCATGGCAAGACATATTATTGAGATTCATTTTCTAATAATAAGGAGAAAAAACAAAATCTTTACCTTAGGGAGACCATATAAGGACTTGATACAACCTGGACTTCACTTCTTTCACTTCTTTTGTTATAATGAGGATTATAACATTACTTACTTCATAGGGGACTTGTGAAAATTAAGTGAGATGCTGCATGTAAGGCACTCGGCAATGTATTTAGTACCTACTAAGCACGAAATGAAAGTCAGCCATTATTATTAATAATTTTAATGTTATCACTAATTGTTCAGTTTTATGAAAATATAATGCAGGTTTCAGCTTAAGTCTAATTAAGAATCTGAAATATCTGAGCCTGTTTATCCACTTGCTGGGGCACCGACACCTGATTCAAGGCAATGAGGGATCTGTCGCTTGCATTTTTTTTTCCTGAGCCTCTGTTCCTTTCCAGTGGTCACACTAAGAGTCCTGGGGAGGTGTGAAAAGCTAAAAGGCTTCTTTCACTAGTGAATAAACAAAAACCTCTGCAAGATATGAAGAACAAGCAGCACTGCCTCAAAAGTCCCTTTAAGTAAAGGAAAAGAGAGTAGAGGAGATGAGTTTTCTTCCTATGAGAACCTGCAGCTGTAACTTCTCAAGGAATTCAGACCCTTGGCCTGCGTGGGAGAGTAGTGGGCAGGGAGAGGGGGAGGGGGCAGAGAGAGAGAGACAGAGAGAGACAGAGAGACAGAGAGAGATCGAGAGAGAGAATGAATATCAATGCAAACAATCTTGCCAGATAAAACACATGATGCATACTTCCAAAAAAACACATAAATGCATTTTATAGGTTGTGTGAGTCTCTAGGAATAGGAGCTGAAGGAAAGTGAAACTGATAAGATTAATTACAGCCTAGTAGGCCTAGGGAAACCCAGGTGACATAACATTTTACAATTCTTGACACAAGCACTGATTAGAGTAAAAAGCAGAGAAGGAAAATAAAAGTTTAATCTGTAAGGTTGTGTTTGTGTGTGTGTGTGTGTGTGTGTGTGTGTGTGTGTGTGCGCGCGCGCGCACGTGCATGCGCATGCGTGCTTGTGTGTGTGTTTGTGTGTGTGTGTGTGTGTGTGTGCGTGCGCGCACGTGCATGCGCATGCGTGCTTGTTGTTTGTTCCATGTGTGTACAAGGTAGAAAATCAATCCAGATTCCGTTCCCTGGAAACATCAGCACTCTTGATTACTTTCCACACAAAGCACAAGAGGGCGCCAGAGGTGAAAATATTTGTTTTCCTGGGAACCACCCAGTATTAGAAAATCTCTGATCTTTTTATATAAGGATGCTTACTGTTAGTCCACTTGATTTTTTAAAAATGAAATAACTACGTGCATAAGTTTATTGGCTAATACTTTCAGATGAGGTAGGTAGTTCACAAATGAAAAAGATAAAATACACAATGTTGGAGAAGGAAGAAGGTAAAGGACATTGCCAGTGATGATTCAATTCATTTGTCGAACATTTATTAGTTGCTTTCTGTGTGCATACAGTTAGATGCTGTGGGTGCAAAGGTAAATTAACCCACAATTCTGTGTTGAACTCATCAGTAACATCGGAAGTCAAAATTTTCATAATATTTTATTTTTTCTTATTTGAAACTCTGTTTATCCTCTTCAGCTATTCACCTTTTGTTTTCAGAGGAAGTTTGTGTAATGGTTAAGCACAAAAGCTTTGGAGTAAGACTGCTGGGTTCAATTCCTAGTTCTGTCACTTTCTAGCTATTGACCTCTCTATGCCTTAGTTTCCTCATTTGAAAAATGAGATGATTATAGTACCTACCTTGTGGGTGTTGTGAAGATTAAACAAGATAACCCATGCAAAGTATTTGAAACCATGTCATATTTAAAAGCTCAGTGTCTATTAATTCTTATTCAGATAGTACCGATCCTTGAATTTCAACTGAAATTATACAGAGAGAGATTAGGCCTGAAGGCATTGTCTGATCTAATTATTCAGGACAATAAATTCTCTTTTGTTCCAATCACATGCAACTGAAAGGATCCTGACTGATAGAGTAGTTATATTTATTAATTTCTTTTAAAAAAAATTTTTTTTAGGCAGGGCAACTCTTCGTTGATCTCACAGTTTGCAAGGACCTTGTCAGCTTACAATCTCTTATTTTTTTATTTTTTATACCTTTAGCACATGATCTTCCTAGGTGGTCTCCCATCCAAGTACTAACCAGGCCCAACCCTGCTTATCTTCCAAGATCAGATGGGATCGGGCTTGTTCAGGGTGGCATGGCCGTAGACTTGATTTCTTAATTTGTGTCAGTTACTGTGTTAAGTGCTTTCTGTATCTTATCTGTCTTAGCTTTTAATACTCCTGATAGTTCTATGAAGTAGAGATGAGACAGGCACAAATATTATTCCCATTTTACAGATGAAGAAAGAGTAAAAACTATTAAGTAATTCAGCTAAGATCACACAACTAATAAATAATAAATGGAAGAATCAAGATCTGAATCCATTCCTAGTCTTCCTCATATTATAAAACTGATATTCCCAGAAATGACACAAATACTACCAGGTATACCACATATTTAAAGAGTTATGATCTCAGTCTTTTGTGGCTCCATGTATCAGTGGCACATTTCCACACCTTTCAAATCTTCACTGACTTATACATCTTTTAGCGTTTTTGTCACTTTAAAGAACTCAGAGTTTCTTTTCTTGATCCTGTTTAAGTCATTTTAAGGATGCCTTTGAGTTGGGGTTTTCAACAGTTTGGTCATTCGTCAAATGTGTTTGCTCTCAGAAGATCAAACTAACAGTGATTCATTATTTATAACTGGGAATTTATAATTGAGTAATTATAAAAATGAATTACCAGAACATAGTCAATTTCTCAGTTCAATAAATATTGTGATTTCCCTTTTAAACATCTGAGCTCTTGGAAACCAGCTGCTTTTGGGTCTTCTTACTACTTTTATGCAATTTACTGAAGAGAGAGCAATGAAGGGAAGAAAATCTTAAGTATACTGGGGAAAGCATGAAGGATTCTCGCATGGACAAAGGAACCATTATCTGCTAAGAGCCTTCTAAAATTAAAACTATCAGAAAAACTCAACTGTTGACTGAAGGAGAATAGACAGATTGAATGGGAGGAAGGCAGTGAAGGGATTTTAGTTGTCTTGATGCTGTAAAGTCGGTAGAAAGCACAAGAGGGCAGTGCAGTGCTAAATATCTCAGCACCAACTGTTTGAAATCCTTAACTCTGATTTGCATTGAAACATGACACCAAGAAGAAAAGAGTTGAACTCTTAGATACAAAGAGGAAAAGGGTGTTTGTCAAGGTCTGGAAAGTGGGGGAAATAAGGAAGGTTGGTAAAAGGGTACAAACTTTCTGTCAAATGAATGTATGGGGACATGGGATTTGGGGAGGATTAAATGAGACAATGTATGGAAAGCACCTGGGACATAATAGCTGCAGCATAACTGATAACTATCATTATTGCCAAATTTTATTTTCATAATACTTATCATTCTGAACAAGATTAGTAATAAATATCTGATTACAATAGCAAATGGTTTATTTTCATCCTCATTATGGGTAAAAAGTATAATTAGTTTAGCTCTGCCATATTGATTCTCATGCTGAAAAGCAATTTAATGACTATGGAGATTTGTATAATATAACTCATTTGAATATAGAAATTAGAGTTCTTGCGGAATCACGACAGATGAAATTGTCCTATTATGTGTTAAGATGATATTAAAGAAAGGTTTACGAGTAGAGCCCAGCAAGCTAGGAATTCATAATACCGTTTTTCTTGTCAGATCCCAGTACCTGATCTAATAACAATAGTAATGATAAAAATAGTAGTCCTTATTTTTCCAAATGACAAGACTGCCAAGACTTAATTGATGAAAAGAATTCACCTGGGCATGTACCAGTCATCCTGGCATGATGTCTATCATAATAAATCACTATGGATAAATCACTCAGCAAAGAAATGTTGCCTGGTGAGAATTTAAAGAAAAGAGCACCAAGGACTGGAAAGATTGTTGCCTGAGAATCTAACATTTAATAGCAGTAAACATTCTGCAGGTTCGGAAAGATTTCTACTACTGGCCTGGACAAACTCAGTCTGAATCAGGAATTCATTTGGGAACTGAAAAGTAGAGAGACTTAAGTTTACTCCCAAGTTGTATATAAACAAAGAGAAGAGAGTGAAGTTAGCTGCTAGTATTCCAAGTTTCTTTTGTTGATCTGAAATACTCTATGTATGTGCATTTTTGAAAAAATCTTACTTGTTAATTAAAATATAGCATTCTGCCTCATATCCTTTTTGGTACAAATCCAACTATATGGAAATCAATGAAATGAAATGAAAACATAGTAATTAAATTTTAAAATAAACACATGCTTGTTGTGTTAGAATAATTACTCATGCTTATTTTTCAAAAAATCCAAACACAATCTTTTATTTGAAGATAACAGTAACTTTGGCAATAGTTTTGTTATGCTAATATAACAAAAATAATCCCACATAACCATGTTATATCGGAACTGATTCACCATCTTCTCCAGTAACTTCAAAAGCATCTACTTTCGCTCTGCTTATTATGAAATCATTCAGTTTTCTAATATGCTACAAAAACAGGTATCAAAATTACTATTTTAAATCTATTGTGTTTTTGTAGTGCAATGCATGCTGCAAATATTTGAGTTACAAGGACTATACACAACAAAAAACAAATATGTGTTCTTTGTAGGAAAACTAATGATTTAAACTAACTCAAAGAGAGGAATGGTTATCAAATGGATAACTTGATAGTGGCCACATGGATAACTTCCTCTGCAAACCAAATTCCTCAATTTAAAATTGGATGGCCCTTTTTCTTGGAATTGCATGGAGATCACTCATTTTTGACATGGCCAACATTTATTCATTTGTTTGGTATTACTCTCTTTCCCGAGGATAAGATAGACTGCCAGAGAACATTAGTTCCTTCTGTGGTCATGGTTCAAATATGGACCCAATTGTTAGTAAAACATGTTAATTGCCAGAAACAGATGCTTTTATATGGGTAAGTCATTTTTGACAATGTAATCAAAGCTCTTGGAATGATGATATGCTCTTGAAATATGGATTCAAGAATTTAAGAGTTGGATGAGCCTTTCAGTCATGTAATTCTTCCTGCAGCCTCTGTTTGAATTAAGCTGGAGACTCTTCTGACTTTGTAAAACTCCCCCAGGATGAAGATTCTACTCCTATCTTACTAATTGATTCTAGGCACTTATGAACCCAGATATTTAAGCCCTTTCCTAGAGTCCAAAGTAAATTTGATATTTTTGTAGTGGTTCCCATAAATTTCCAAATGTACATACCATATTGTCGTAGAAAGATCATTAAACTTGGAATCCAAAGACCTGGACTTGACACTTTCTATTTGACCTCAGCAATCTCTTTACTCTTTCTGGGATTCAGTTTTCTCATCGGCAAAGTAAAGCTAATAATCCTTACCTACCTCAAAGGAGGTTGTGAGAATCTAATGAACTAAGGTATATGTAATAATTATAAAGCTTCAGACTTTTATCTTAAGCCTTCTGATATTTAGGAAGTTTTGAAATAAAAATTTAGAATTTAGATCTTAAATAATTATGCTACTAGGAATTTTGGTTATGATTGTTTTCAATACACTAGACATAAAACTCATTCAGGAGTCTGACCTTCTAGGTATGAAATCAACAAAATTTCAACACTCATCCATTGCTCTTAGATTCTTTTCAAACATTTTGTGAACTGTAAATCATTATATGAATTAAGCTGTTACAAAAATGACTAGTGCTATTATACTAGGAGCCAGTGAGCCACCTGTTTTAGAAAAGCCTGAGGCTAGATTGTCTAATAAGGGCTGGGCTGGGGAGTTTTTCCTTGGAACCTATACGGCATATCTTTTATGAATAAATCTAATTTCCAAAGAACTTGACTATTCAGAAAATCGCATGATCCTAAGATGCTAGTCAGCATCCCCAAAGTCAAAGGACCTTACTGACAAGCAAAATAGCAAGGAAAGTATTTGCCATTTCTTAGTGCTTCACAGTTTTCTAAGCTTTTCTACATATTACAAAACAAATGTATAATATGACTCTCATCATGTGAGTAATCTCAGTCATTTCAAAGTTGGCAACAAAAAGTAAAGAAGGAACTATTATGACTTAAATTACTTAAAACAAAACTGTAAAATAGATTACACAGATATATACCAAACTGTGCTATGACACTAATATTCATCAGAATATAAAGCTGTGCCATCTAAACAATGGAACAGAGATTTGTGCTCACTCAGCATTTATTCCTGCCCTCCCCGCCTGCCATTTCTAAATTTCTTTTGGAAAATGTCACTAGGTACTTTGAGTGGTAATGACTTCATTCTTTGGTCTTGAGGTAAGACCTGATTGCTCCAGGCCAATCTGGATAACCTAACCTCTGGCATTATTCACCAGTGGTCCAATCACAGTAAAATTTAGAACTTTTATTTGAAGGATATGGGAATCATCTTTCTTCTCAAGATGTAATGAGAAAGTCCATTGCCCTGCATACTGCTGGCAGCCATCTTAGGACTAAGAATGAAGCTAACCTGATAATAAATACACCCAATCAGAAGAGCAGAGCAGAGGTGTGTAGAGAAAAGAGGTGGAACCTAATCCATCTCAGGGCTTTTCAGCTATAAAAGCCAAGACCCTCTCTCTACAGTACTTAAGCTACTTTAAATTGATTTTCTGTTCTTGCCATATAAATCCTCCTAAGTGATAGATATATTTACTACATAAAGTACTTTTACATTGTATATTACATAATTAGACACTTACAATGACTCAATGGAATGAGTTTTATTTTCATCACCATTTTACAAAAGAGGAAAGAAGTCTCAGGCAGGTTCATGACTTGCTTAAGGTCTATACCAGGTAAGAGAGCCAGAAATGGAATCAGATGTTCTAGTCTAAAACAATATTTGTCTACTCTATCATGTCATATTGAAATGCCAAATTAAGAGCAGATTTTTGAACTTTTATGACATAGGCAACATATAAGATTTTGTAATTATTAATTCTGTTAAGTCATGGTAGGCACATATTGCAAAATTTAGAATGTCACTCTGGTTTTCAGCAGTGGTTGGATTCCTTAAATTTTTGATCTTTCTGCCATATGTGAGCAAGCTTTAACTTTCATTGAGTTATTGCAGTTCTTATTCTGTACTTTACAACAGATAGAAATACTGATCTTAAGTTATGTGGAAGATGAGTTATAAACATCTCATGGTTAGTGCTACTAGCACTGATGGTAACAGTGTCCAGTGAGAATCTTCAAATTTCTATCAATTTAAAAGCATTACTCTTTCAAGACAAGACTATGTTAACCTATTGTTTGTTTTTCAGTGTTTCATCAAAAAGTCAATCATCCAATCTCATTGGTATGGAGTCTTACTATAATAGAAAGTCTCAATTGATATTCATTCATTCACTTGGCAAAAATTTATCGAGGACAAACTATGTGTCAGAAACTACTAGAACTCAGTTATATCTATGAATAAACTATAGTTTATTCTACCCTTAGGTTTACCCTGTCCTTGTGTTTTAATTCAGTCAGCCAATTAGCAATTATTGACCAAGCATCTTCTAGGGGAATGTGAGGATTCAAGACATGGTCTTTGTCTTTAAGGAGCTCACAGTAGAGTTGGGGGAAAAAAAGAGAAAACTGAAACATTAAACCATTTAAGAATTATTAAATTTTATGTTTGTAGCACTGACTCTATTTGTAATTAGTAGCCACATAATGAATATCACCGTGGACCCAATTTTCAGAAAAGACTTCAGGAAGGTAGTGGAACATAAATCCAGTAAGAATAGGAGCAAAAAATCCTATTTTCCGTAATAGAAGATCACTATGCTTCAATAAGACCTAACTCCATGAATCTAGCTCTAAATTATGCTTGATTTAAGCAAAGATTCCAGCCTTTTTAGCAGGTGTCATCATCCATAAATTAGAAATAAAACTGAAACCTTCTTCATGGGGGTAGTTGTGATTATTCAATCATATGATATGTGAGATGAAAATATTTTTATATCAGACTGCTTTCAATTGTAAGTAATAGAAAACCAATTTTTAATTCTGGCTTAAATAATACAAGGAATGTATTCTCTTTCTTAAATGTATAGCTTCAAGAATAGCTCGATTAGGGCTCTACCTTTGTTTCTCTCTGAATTTCTCTAATCTTCCTTTTTTATGTAATGGTTTTATCCTCAGGATGGTTTCCAGGGTTTTTCAGAGCATAGTTCTGAGATCACTCTCATCAGAATCTCCTATTGAACTAGAATCTTGAGGTATACAGTGGAGAGAGGGTATCCAGGAATCTTATGTCTTAACAATAATCCAAGTAACTTTTAGGTACACTGAAGATTGGGGACCATTAGATAGCCCTGAAAGAGAAAGCTTGAAAGGGAATCTATTCCAGATTTTCCAATCACAGCCTAAAATAATTACAGGGCTTAAGCTAATTACTTTATAAAGCGTGTCTGTTTATTCTTATTCGAAAGGCACTCTGAGAGAAATTGAGGTATAAGACTCAATGATGTTTAGCTCAGATCTCTTTCACCTGTGTCTCTCCCTTTAAATATCTGACACATACACCACTGTCTTCATAGCAAAATCTATAGAGGGAGAGGAAGATGGAAAGTGAACTTGCAGAGAGTATCATTAGGATTTTTTATTGCACCAACAAAAACAGACTCTGGCTATATTAGAAAAAAAAAAAGGAATAACTATGGTATACACCTGAAACTAAAACAATATTGTATGTTAGCTATATTTTAATAAAAATCTTTTTTTTAAAAAAAGGAATTTATTAGATAGATAGCAGGTGCTCACAGAATTGACAGGAGGCTGCGGGACCAGGTTTGAAGACAGCGAAAGAAGCATGGGAGACCTGGAAGGTTAAGCATCTGAACCACTACACAGGCCAAGCCATTCCAGCAGTCTAGTCCAAAGTCTGCTCTGTAATGCAGATGACTTCCAGCTCTCCCAAATCCTTGCACTACTTGCTCAAGATTTAAAGTCCTGGGAGAAGGTGTTTGATTGGTTAAATGGAAGTCACATGTCTGTTCTATTGTACATGGAATGGAGAATGAAATCTGGCACTTTGGTCTTCTAGTATAGTAGCTAGCTACTACCTTCTATCATGACCACATCTAAAAGCGAAATATCTGGAAAGGAAATAAGAAATGAGACTATCTACAATTTAATATCAATCAAGCAAGCAAGCAAGCAAGCAAGCAATCAATCAATCAGTAAATAGTCAACAGACCTGAATAGACATTTCTACGAAGAAGACATACAAATGGCCACCAGGTATATGAGAAGGTGCTCAATTTCACTGATCATCAGGGAAATGCAAATCAAAATCACAATGGAATATCACTTCATACTAGTTCAGATGGCTATTATCAAATAAAATAAAATTAAATAAATAAATAAATAAATAACAAGCGCCGGCAAGGATGTGGAGAAATTGGAACCCATGTGCACTGCTGGTGGGAATGTAAAATAGTTCAGCTTCTATGGAAAACAGTATGAAGGTTCATCAAAAGATTTTAAAAAGAACTACTGTTTCAGCTAGCAATTCCACTTCTGGGTACATATCCAAAAGAATTGAAATCAGGATCTCAAAGAGATATCTGCACTCCCAAGTTCATTGCAGTGTTATTTACTGTAGCTAACATATGGAAACAACCCAAACAGTTATCAACAGATGAATGGTTAAAGAAAATGTAGCATATACATACAATGGAATATTATTCTGCCTTTAAAAAAGAAGGAAATTCTATCCTTGGCAACAACATGGATAAACCTGGAAGACATGATAAATGAAATAAGCCAGTCTCAGAAAGACAAATATTGTAGAATTCTACTTACAGGATTAGTCAAACTTAGAGTGGGACTTGTGAAAGCAGAGCATAGAATGGTAGTTGCCAGGAGCTGGAAAAAGAAAATTGCTGTTCAATGTATATAACATTTCAGTTATGTAAGATGAATAAGTTATATAGATCTGCTCTGCAACGTAGTGCCTATAGTTAATAACATAATATTGTGCACTTAAAAATTTATTGTGGGTATACCCCATGTTAAATATTCTTATTACTAAAAAGGTCAGACCTAATAAAACCTTTGAAGATGAAGAATATGTTAATTACGTTGATTGTGGTGATAGTATCATGGATGTATGAACGTGTCAATACTCACCAAGTTGTATACATTAAACATATGCCCTTTTTTTTGTTGTTTATCAATTATATTGCAATAAAGTCATCTAAAAAAAGTAGTGGGACTAGATGCTAGGCAGCCAAATAATGGCGAATGTCCACCAATAGGAAGTTGTGCACTAAAGCTTTTTTCAAGGAGAACTGAGCCTGCCATCTGGAAAAGACCTCCCTGCGTCTGAAGGGTAGCATGATATGGGCATCCAGACAGCACACCACTAATGAGTACCAAGAAGGACCCAAATGAAGTTTCCAAATTCCCATTCGTCTCATTGATATGACACGCAGGGTCTCCGATGAGCAGGTAAAACCTCTGCGGTTCAAGAAAGGTGCAGTGGGTAGGGATGTTTGTACTTCCTTATAGCATTTATTTCTGAGATTCACATTTATTTCCAGTGAGACTTAAAATCAGAACTTGGAAGTTTTCATAGAATCCTAGAAACTCCAATCTGTAAAAATCATTAGAAATCAAATAGTACATTGGTTTAAAAATGTTTGCACGTCAGATGCCCTTCTTCAAAGCCTAATATGTAAAGTAGATAAAAATACTTTGGTTGAAGTGGGGAGCAGTCTTGAGCCATCTGTGTCCTCATGGAACTTACAATCTGGTGGCCTGAGAACTGAGGGCCTTGTGGTGATTAAAATTTCTTTGAGTCAATTTTTACTGAATGTTCTTTCTCTGCCAGGCCTGTGCTAGGGTTATAAGGATTAAAACAAAACAAAAATAAAACAAAACAAATGACAAAAACCCATCCTTGCTTGCAGGGTACTCATAGACACATAAACAAGAAGTCGGAATGACATGTTAAAATTGCTGCCATTCAAGATGTACTTGTAGAGCTACAGGTCACAGCAGAGGCTGTTGCTACTTCTAACTGGGAAGAGAAAAGCCAGAGAAAGCCACAAGGAAACAATGGCATTGGCTGAGCTTGGAAGGACAGAGTGGAGATCACCAGATCTGTGAATGTTGAAGTAAGACCTCATCCTCATGGTTAACACTGGACCATTCAAAATATACAGCTTTGGAAAATCCTCAAACAGAAACAACGCCGCAAAGTAGATTTAGGCTTAATTTGGCTCACTTATTTAAAAACTGGTTTTCCCTTGATTTTGTTAAAATGCCCCCAGTGAGACCTTGTTGTCAGTAATGTACCACTCTGCACATAAGTTGTTCGTTGACAAGTGTGGTTGAGCACAGATTTTTCCACTTATTTCTCTATTTTAACATTATCTCTCCTAGACATTGTTTACCAACCGAACAATGACAAAATGAAAGAATGAGGGAATGGGGGGTTGGAGAGAGAGACAGAAAGGAGAGATAGAGGTAGAGAGAAAAAAGGAAGGAAAGGAAAGGAAAAGGAAGAAAAAAGGGAAGAGAAGAGAAGAGAAGAGAAGACAGGAGAAAGAAAGAAGGAAAGAGAGAAAAAGAGATGGTTGGAATAAAGAGAAAAGAGAAGGATAAAGATTGATTCCAGGGGCACATTCATTTGGAGATTAGAATCCAGGGCAAAAGAGATACTGGTTCTGAAAAGGAACAGCATGGCCCAGCATGAAATGAGGTGTGAGACAAGCATGTTGAAAGAATCAAAAGAATAACAACCAAAATAAGCTGCTGAAGAAACCTGAGAGAAATGTCAGAAAAGAAAGGTAATAGAGCAGTGCCTGGCAGAGATGGCCTAATTAGAAAAACAAGGAGAGATGAGGCTGTTGCTCTACTTAATAGGAAAAAGGGTAAAAACCATGTAAAAATTTACCCCTGTACACACAATCACCTAAAAAAAAAAATTGCTTCAGCAGAGGGAAAGTGGTTACAAATTGGAAGTTTGTAGAGAAATAAAATTAAAATTTCATATCCTGCATGAAGCGAGCAGATGGAAACTGTCTCCCCAAAGCCAGCTGAGATTGTGCTCTGAGGGTTGTTGGCTTTAAAAGATGACCACGGCAGTTTCCTGTCCCTCCACTGAGCCTTTGGCCCAGAGCAATTTCCCACTTTGATAGTGATTCCTATTTGTCACTAGCTCTGATTCCACTAAAAAAAATCTTTTTTTCAGCTCTTTTGCAAGAGAACAGTTGGAATAGGCTCCTGGGGAAGATGACAAAGCCATCTTATTTCTGATTGCTATAGCTGAGACCTAGGAAGTTCCATTCCTTGAAATGTCCAGATCCCAGGCAGCTGCACATGACTTGATTATCAAATACAGTCCGGGGACTATCACTTCCCAGGGGATTTGCTTTTTAAGCTGCAGAGCGACAGGCATCAAATGATACCCATCCTGACACAGGAAGCCCAGGGAGAATTTTTACGTTTCACAGCTGAACCAAACTTCACAATGCACTAGGGAAGAATTGGTGAAAGGTTGAGCTAGAGCAACGGTCTTCAAATAGGAATACTAATGATGACCTTTAATGAAGCCTGACAGTACAATCTGTTTCTCATTGTTGCTTAAGTGCCTGCTCCCAAGCACACCCTGGCTTTCAAGGAAGGGACAGACTGGGATAAATGGGCCCTGCTGGTGAGCAGGCCTGAGCACAGCTGATCTTTCAGCCAGGATTAAATTAATTAAAGTGATTCTCTCAGCCAAAGAATTAGTCTTTTTATCTGTCATTACTGTATTGTTTATTAATCTCCAATGGAGGCTAATTGGTATCTGAGCTTTTGGGGGCAAGGGATCTTGGAGTGATAGGGATGAAATTGTTCTCATTTGGAATGGTGAGAACAGGAAGGGTTGTTTTAGTTCTAGATGCGAAATGAGCTTGTTAATTTAAGACCTTCGTCAAAAGACTACAACAGCCTAAGGCAAGAACAGTAAGACAAAATGAACCTATATAGAGAAAGGTTTAACTGTGCTGGCTTTGCCCCAGATCAGTAATCAATGGAATAGTCACTAAGAAACCTACTACAAGCAAGGCATTGTGCTGGGGTATTAGAGGGACCCATTTATATGCCATGGTCTTTAAATAGGGTGCACTTTAGTGAATGAGATGCCTGAGTCCCGAGCCCCAGACAAATCTGGAAAAAACTTCAGTACTCATCTAGTTCAAACTCTCATTTTAACAGATGATAAGGAAACTGCAATCAGCAGCGATGAAGTTTATCAAAGCTGGGGTATTTCTTAGAGTGAGAGAAAGGTGCCAATGAGGCTTGAAACATTACAATATCAGCTGGGTTCAAAGGTAATAAGGCCTTTTTTTTCTACTCTGTTTTCAGTTTTACTCTCAGGGCTGGGATGAACTTAGAAGGATGACCCAAGGAGGAGATCTCGGGGCTGGGAAGACACGAGGGAAATATATGCACAAGGCGTTTTGAGACAGCATAGCCAGGAAAGGAGAGGACTAAAGTTCTGTTTATATTAGTAAAGGCTTTTTAGCTTGCAAGTAAAAGAAACCCTATTGTCCTTTGCCTTCGTGGCCACTCCAGGGAGGTATATTCTAGGAGAATTTTTATTCTGAAGGCTATACTGCTTTAGCAGTTCTCTCCTATTGGTTTGAGTTCTGGCATCTAGGGATTACAAAAGAAGGCAATCAATTTCAAGGTATTATTTTGGAAGTTTGGGGCCTCTCTGGCTGCTCATCTGTTAGTATTCTGTCAGTGACAGGAAAATATTCTGCCAGATCCTTGAATGTAGCCATCACCCTTGTGCCTTATCTCTTAACAACAGCCTTGCCACTCTATTTCTTACTCTGATCATTATGTGGCACCTTGGCCTCTGTGAAGCAAAGAGTGAAAAACCACTGATGTTCTCTTGCCTTCAGGCTGCATCCCAGTGGGTGGCTGTCTACAACTGAGTCAGATAGGGAGTGCACAGCAGTAAGTATTTGGGATGACGAGAGAGGGTCAGGCTTCCCTGTTCCATGGTTATACCCAGATCTCAATATTATTATCTATTCTGTATTCTGTCTCCTTCCTTCATTTGTACTATCTATAGGGTTGATTAAGAATTCAGCTCTCTCAGCTCAGGCAGATACAACCATCTTGCATTTTTGGCCATAGCAGAAATAGTATCTCAATAGTGCTCCTTTGTGAGCCTCTGGGACAACACCAAGCAAACCAATATTTGCATCATAGGGGTACCAGAAGGAGAAGAGAGATAGCAAGGAATTGAAAACCTATTTGAAGAAATAATGATGGTAAACTTCCCTAACCTAGGAGAGGAAATAGACATAGAGGCCCAGGAAGTGCAGAGAGTCCCAAACAAGATGAATCCAAAGATGCCCACACCAAGACACATCATAATTAAAATGCCAAAGCTTAAAGACAAAGAGAGAATCTTAATCTTAAAAGCAGAGACAAGCAATTATTTACCTATAAGGGAGCTCCCATAAGAATGTCAGGTAAATTTTCAACAGAAACTTTGTAGGCCAGAAGGGATTGGCATGAATATTCAAAATGATGAAAATTAAGGGCCTACAACCAAGATTACTCTACGTAGTAAAGCTATCATTTAAACTCGAAGAACAGATAAAGAGCTTCCCAGACAAGAAAAAGCTAAAGGAGTTCAACACCAAAGCAGTACTACAAGAAACGTTAGAAGGACAAGAAGAAGGAGAAGGAGAGGGAGAAGAAAAATATGAATAATAAAATGGCAATTACTACAAATCTATCAACAATTACTTTAAATGTAAATGAATAAAATGCTCTAATCAAAAGATAGGGTGGCTGAATGGACAAGACCTTCACATATGCTGCCTATAAGAAACTTCAGTTCGAAAGACACACACAGACTAAAAGTAAAGGGATGGAAAAAGATATTTCATGAAAATTATAAAAAAAAAAAAAAGAGCTAGGATAGAAATACTTATCCTGGACAAAACAGACTTTAAAACAAAGGCTATGAAAAGAGACAAGAAGGACCTAGTTATCCCACTTTTGGCTATTCATCCAAACAAACTCATAACACTACTCTGAAGGAATATGTACATCCATATGTTCATTACAGCATTACTTATAGCCAAGATATGGAGGCTACTTGGATGTTCATCAATATGTGAATGGATAAAGAAGAAGTGGTACATATATACGATGGACTATTACTTAACCATAAAAAAGAATGACATTTTAACATCTGCAACAACATGGATGGACCTAGAAGGTATTGTGCTGAGTAGAGTAAGTCAGACAGAGAAAGACAAATGCCATATGATTTCATTTACATGTGAAATCTAAAGAACAAAATAAACAAACAAGAAACAAACTCATGGATACACAGAACATTTTGATGGTCGCCAGAAAAAGAGGAAGGGATTAATAAGTACAAATTGGTAGTTACAAAATAGTCATGGGGATGTACAGTATAGCTTATGGAATATAGTCAATAATACTGTAATAACTATGTATGGTGTCAGATGGGTACTAGATTCATTGGGGTGATTATTTTGTAAGTTATATAAATGTCTAATTGCCATGTGGTACATCTGAAACTAATATACTATTGTAATTGAAAAATTTAAAAAATGATTATAACAAAACAATAAAAAATAAATAAATAATCCCCCTTTGTCACTGGTGCTTACCTGGTGACTGTTGGAAACTCCACGAGGGCTCAGCCCTGTTGTGGCCATCTTTACCATGCCAGCACTGGGTGAAGGATGCCCCTTCATTGCTAAAGCTCACTTGGTGTAAGATAGGGAGAATTCCAAGAGCTTCACCTTACAGGAGCTACTTCCATCACTGCTGCTGCCCCTGATGGGGAGGGGACGTCTGCTGTTTCCTTGCTGACTCTCATCTGGAGTGGGTTAAGGAAAGATAAAAGACTTCTATCCCACAGGACTCTCCTGTTTAAATCCTCTGGCTAGAAAGTATGAGCTTTACTCAAAGCCTTTTCTGTCCGTATCCACCTGTAATTCTAGGTTTCAGGCTGCCCTAGGGCCTGCCATAGGGGATCTAGGAGGAAAAAGAGAAGCAACGCAGGAGGTTCATGCTGGGTTGTTCCTCAAGTACTAGCTAGGCTCCCTACCCAGCCCTCCTGCTCCTGGTCCCCTCCCAGAGTCCTCTGATAGTTGCTTTACACATTCTATCCAGGGGTTTTAGTTGTAGCTAGCAGAAGTGATAGGGTGTATATAAAATGTTTATTCCACCTGGACCAAAACCAGAACTCTTCTGTCTTATTAACATGTCTCTATTACTCTTTGAACACATCCTTGCTTTCTGATTCAACAAAAATTTCCAGACTCATCTTCTTTTCCTTGCCCCAGTCCTTGATTCAGTCATTTATCAAAATTGCTCTGGTTCCTTTTAGTAGAGAATGGTATTTAGGGCACTAGATTGCTATTTG
>NW_006433024.1:1389965-1449604 GCF_000325575.1 Pteropus alecto | reverse complement strand
CAACCATGATGCCACAGATAATAGTGCTACCTGGCTATTTAAATTGGAAACAAATAAAATTAAAAATTCGATACCTCAGTTTCACTTAGCCACATTTCAAGTACTCAATAGTCACATGTGGCTAGTGACAATCATATAGGACATTGCAGATATGGAACATTTCTGTTATTGCCATGCTGATCTACATAATTTCACCCCCCAAAAATCTGTATTATATTGTTATTTTGCTTGTGAAAATAAATAATAAAAAATAAAATTTTTCATAATATCTATTAATCAAATTAAATACACGGCATCACGGGCATACATCCAAACCAGGATGTGCTTTAGCACAAAAGGATGGTTGATGCCTTCGAACAATCAAATTGCTTTCCAGGTGAGCACTTTATCTACTTAAGTCAGGTTTAGCTCTCAAAGACCAGAGATGATAACTCAGAAACATCTCAAGAATTTAGTCCAAGATATATTACAACCTAAAATGAGGATTTATCTTTATTCTCCATCTGTATTTTTTCTACTGAACCAGTGAGGGAGGAAAGGCTACTAAGTAAACACATTTTGATTATGAAAGGCATATCCTAGTAGTTAAATGCATAATGTTCTTCTTCTCTAGGGGGCCTTAGTGTGGAGTCTTGCTGTCTTGGTAAGAGTTGAAATAGCTGACACAGTTTTCACAAATTTAGCATTCTCACTAAAGTATCGTAAGTCCCACCCTCCTGATGGTGATTGGATACAGAAAAAGAGAAAAAAAATGATCTCAAAATTGTGTCATGTCACAGAATAAAAGATGAGAAAGATCTACCAGCCATGATATATATGTATGTATATATATACATATATACACACACATAATATACATATCTATGTATACATATGTAAATAATATGTTATTATACACATATATTATTATGATATAATTAAATGAGATGATGCACATGCAGAGCTTAGCATAAGACTCAGCACAAATAATAAGCCTCTATTACATTTTAGTAATTCTCTGGATTCCCTTTTTTTAAAAAAATGGAAGATTATTTTGAGTGCAAGCATACTTCTCATCCTTCCTCTTCTCTTATGCTGACTAATAGAGATTCCACGAATATATGGCAGACCTTTAGTAAACACTCTGCATATATTATCTCATTTAAGCCTCAAAGCAACCCAGTGAAGTAGGTACCATTATTATTCCAAGCTCTAGGAAATTAAGTAACTTACCTAAGATCACATAGCTTACAAGGAATAGAGGAGAAATTTTGTACATAGAGTCTGGCTCCAGAGCCAGGACTCTTAATCCCTGTGTAAGAAATTCCAAAATTAGTTGCAACACACTTCCACACCAATTTATTGTATGAAAAGGTTCAGAAAATATTGATCCCAAACTATGAAGCCTTTACATCATAAGACATTTACCTAGCATTCTAATACCTAGTGAAAAGAGAGGCTGGGAACATAAATTCAGAAACAATGATAATGATGATGATGATAGCAAACACAAATAGTGCTTACTTTGTATCAGACACTGTTCTAAGCTCTTTATATATTGTACTAACTCATTCAATTTCACAGTATTCCTATGATGTAGGTACTATTATTATACCCATTTTTCAGAAGAGAAAATGAGGCAGAGAGGTTTAGTGACTCAGCCAACATCAAATAGTCTGACTCCAGTGCCCCTACCCACCATACTATATTGTCCCAAACATTGCTGTCACAAAATTGATAATGTCTGTTACTGAGGACGTGATCCAACCACAACTACCACAGCCACGACATATTTAATATTCCTGAAAACTGAAGCTACAAAGTCTTTAGCTTAATCTTAAGAGAAGTGTATAGACATTTTAAAATAGTCAATTCAGTTATTGTGGGTAGTCTATTCCTATAAACTACTGGAAATTTTATTCTCCACAACCCCACTCACACACTTTATTATTTCTTTATCATTCACATAAATACATAAATACACACACACACACACACACCCCCTTTAGAAAAACTCAACCATTATATTTGTCTTCCTAAATTATTCTGACTCTTCACACTTGAGATGTGTGCTCCTCGAGCTGCAATATGCCTGAAACAAAAGAGGAGATCAATTGAAAAACATGAGTGAATTTTCTTAGACAACTGCATGCTTCCATCACAGGGCTATTGTGAGGATCAAAGCAAGAATGTGCATGATCTCTCTTTGAAAGTCCTGAAGGCCATACTAAAAACAAAACCCCAAGCTCTCCTCTCAAAACAATTGTCCCAAACACAAAATCAATGGGAAGGCAAGACTTGTAGTTCGCAGTCTTTCTTTTTATTATCAGACTTTAGAGTTTTTGTGGTTTTTTTCGTTGTTGTTAATATCTATTTCACTGGTGTTGTACAGGACTTACACAAGCTTATGAAGACTATGCTGTAAGATTCATTTATGAATTGGTTAACAGATGACACATTTACTTCAGGGAAATTTGCATTTGTCATTGCAATCATTGAATTCACTGCTCAACACATGAGTCAATTCCTCAAAGATGTCTTTGTGTTGTACATGGGATTAAGAGTATTTGTTTCTGTCAAAGCCAGGCAAATTCTGCCTGAAATGAGTTTCTTTTTTGTGGCACAAAAAAAGTGAGTTGGTAAAAAGATGCTAAGACTATCCTTTGGATATGATGACCTCAGTTGAACTAAGTTGCTTGTCGGCTGAGTAAAGCCATCAAATATCTCTGGAACTCAGTTTTCCTAGCTACAAAATGGGAAGAGTGAACTAGGATTTCGTGAACCCTTCAGACTCTAATATTTCATGATTCTATGATTCTTCCCTTCAAGGTGCTCAAATGATTAAATGTGGTACATGACCGAACAATGGATAAACCTTAATGTTCTAGTAGGAAATATGAGACTTCATCCCAATCAAAAACATGTACCTCTCAATTTATAGTTAACAGAATATTTTCAGATATATTATTTCATATGCTCCCTACCATAGACCTTTGAAGTAGAGATTTTTATTCCATTCAGTTCCATGATAAAATTGAAACTCAGAGTGAGATGTAAGTGCTTCTTTCAAAATTCCACATTTAATGAATGGTGAGTCCTGGACTCAAACTATAGTTTGGAGTGTTGTAATTTCTCCTATTCCATGATGCCTGGCAATTTATTATAGGAGGAGATTTTTACTCCCTCCTTATGGATTGCAGTGTTGGTACTGAAATGATGCCAGTGATCCACATATTCTTTCATGAAAGGATGATAAGAAACTAGTTGAATAAGAAAGTTTAAAATCTTATTGGGTCTATGTCATAAACATTGCGAAGGCAAAAGTCTCATGAAAAACTAAATGCTATATATAACATTTACTCATTCATTCATATATCCTTTCATGAATTCAGCACATATTTGTCAAGTGGCCACTATTGCTCGGCATGGTGTTGGGAGATACAGAGTTGAATAAGGTAAAGTTCCTGCTTTCATAAAATGTATGATCTAACAGGAAAAACAGACAAACAGAAATTGTTACATTATAATGTTGTACTAGAAAATGTTTAGGGTGCTTTAGGAGCATAAAGAACAAACTCATGACTCTCTGGAGAGTTAGAAAAGGCTTCGCAAAGGACATAAGGGATCTAAACCAAAAACTTGGGGAGGAGGAAGAGATCCCTCTCTACATGCGAGATGTTCCATGTAGAAAAAAGAGCATGTGTAAAGGCAATTTTGTTTTTACTTTTGTAAAGTTATCATCTCTTTTAAAAAATGTTTCTAAGATGTTTAAAGTACAAAAATAATGAATGTGTTGTATCATATGAAATAATATAAAGGCCTATAAAGAATAAGTTAGTATTCTCCATTTCATTCCATTTCTACTCAATCAATACAGATTGCTTTTGAATCTATAAGATTAGAAACTTCCTTTTCTTGTCATACTGTTATGATGTAGCTAGTTTGTTTTAAAATACTTGGACATAGACAGTGTGATAGTGTGTGTGTGTGTGTGTGTGTGTGTGTGTGTGTGTGTGTGTATTGATTTAAAGTCACAAACCAAGAACAGTATGTCCTAATCCAGATGCGGCTACTATTACTGCTTCAGCATCTTCATCTTTGATTGATACAAGGATATTTTGCTGATTTGTATAGTGAATATCAGAAATGGGTTTTTCACAGGTGAAGTTAGTGGCTTGTTAGCATAATAAATGTTAAAAATAAGTTCTCATTGGTGAAATTGGTTGAATTTAATTATTTCTAGTTTGTCTAAACTCTTTTAGAGACACTCCACTTCCTTGCACAGATAGCATTTAAGACTCTGGTAAGGTTTATAGCTTGCTCCCTTAGGGATGGTATCTGTGACTTTATCCTAAAGGGTACTGGTCCTATTTGTTTTGAGGGATTTCTGATGGCCTAATATAGAGCATAAGGGAAACAGAACTCTGCCCCTGCAGTATTGTCACATCTGGCTCAAGGGAAATTGTCGTGCAAGATAGTGAGTAAACAACTACTAGACAGACCTAGACCTCATTGAGTTTCCAGAACTGGCAATGTGACCTGTTTGTGCTTGCTTGCTAATGAATGTTCATATATGCAACAGAACTGAGTCAGAAACTTGCTTTCCTACAACCCAGTAGTGAGACTGTTGGGGAATAACTAACTTCACCTACCTAAAACTTTTAAGGGTTTTACCAATTATGAATTCATACTAATATGACCCTAAAAGTGGGCCATGGCTAAACTGGCTTAGATAAATTCTTTCTTACATAGACACATACACACACATACACATACATTTGTAAAGTTAAATAAAGTAAAAATATATCATACCATACTCATTTATCTATTTTTTTTTTTAATTTAAAAAATATAAAATGGTCCATCTGGGTTAAGAGATAAAGATATAACTTAATTTGTTTAGAGGGTGAAAACTATTCTATAGATACACTCGTTTATTTTATCGGTTACCATATACCACTATTAATGAATAGTTTCCGTTTTATTTTATTTTTGTTTTTGTAAAATAAGCACCCTGAAATTCGAACCTTATTGTTGATATTTTTATTTCTACGGACGTATTTTTTAAAGTAAGATTGCTAAGCCAAATGGAAGTTTAACACATTAAAATGAAGTATATTGTAATATATATTCTCAGACTACTTTTCAAAAAGTTTGTACTAACTGACAAATTCTCACATCTCATTCATTTATAGGAAGGCCGGTTTCCTTTCCAATTCACAATAGCATTGCTCTTTTTGTTTTGCCATTTTGATGGGTCAAAGTGGTACACCATCATTACCATATTTGGCATCTCCATGACTACTGAGGTTCAGCCTTTTTTTCCTGTGTTTTAGTAGCTTTGGATTTCCTCTTATGTGAATTCTCTATATTATTTGCCCAATTCTAAAGTTTGCCTTTTAAAATATGTAGGAGCATTTCGTATAATAGAAATATTAAGTTTTTATTTGCCATATACTTCCTATTTTTTCTAGGCTACCACTTGTTTTTTGATTTCGCCATGTTATAATTTGCCTTATTAAAAGAAAATCTCTTTTCCTTCATGGCTTATGGTTTCCTGTATTAGGAAAGTCTCCCACATAACAGGCTTCTACAGATATTTTTCTAAATTTTATTTTAAAACACTGAATATTTAATCTATTTTAAAATTTTTGTTTTTACATAAGATGAGAATTAAGGGGTCTTTTTCTTCCAGGAAGGTAGACAATAGGATTTATAAAATGAACCATCTCTTTTTACTGAAATAGAATGTCACATCTTATACTTTAAGTTCTCAAATGCATCAGATCTTTTTTAAGATTTTCTAATTGGTTCCGATGCTTTGTTTTTCTTTTATTTTTCTATGTTCTTGCCAATCTTATATTATCAGAACAGTAGACTTATGGTAAGTCTTACTTTCCTTGGTTAGTTGTTTATCAATAAAAATGAATTAAATTGAAAAGCGAGTTATTTAAATTTATAAAGCTTATTATTCAGGTGGAAAAGCAAATGGAAACAGGCAATACATCAGTTTTACTGCATTGAGCAACTCTGGAAACTTCCTTTTGTTCCCTCAACTTCAGTTTGTTCATCTGTAAAATGGACATTTATAATTGCCATCTACTTCACAGGTTTATTGGAAGGATTAGACATAGAAAATATCTTGTAAATTCTGAAGGGTGCAACAAGTTTCAGTTGTTATTATTCACATACGTTATAATATGTGGGACATCTATTTTTTTATGGACTATGTCTGAATATGCAAGTATGATGGTATCTTATAAAGTGTCATGAGCCTGTTCTTGTTTTTCTCACTCAGAATAGAGGAATGGTCTACAAGGCATTAAAATCACATGCATTTTCAAAGCTCTGGCCAACTGATTGGGAGGAACTATAGAAAACAAATGGCGATGATGAATAATGCAATGCAAAAAAGCTGCCTCCCCAAATCCCCAGGTTAAATAGACTTAAGCATCCCACTTTGTAGCCTCGCCTGGGGAGGATTCTAAGAGGATCATTCCCCCATGGCAGGCTGGGTAAAGGGTGAAAGGTTAACAGGCCAATCCCAAGAAAAGGTGTTGGCCCAAATTAGGTGTTTAGAACATTTGCTGAAGGACTTAGTCTACTGAGTTTTTATTTCCACCAGCAAAAGTATTTAGGGAACAAAAGGAGGCTTTTGTGTGGAAGAATTCAAGAAATTTAGTTAGGTCCTCTCTTCTCTAAAAGCAACCAAAAAGGTCAAAAAATTTCCCCCAATTTTAAGGAGACAATTACAGAAAAAAAAACACTTAAGTTTCATTTCGTGTTCTAAGAACGAACCAACATCATATTGGTATGACCCCCAGTTCAATAACCTTTCATTTGGAGTTATTCTTCCACTGAGACCAAACAGAACCACCAAGAAGTCCATATGGTTGCCCAGTACTCTGGAATCTAAATACTTCCAATATCTTTTTCACTCTTTAGGGCAACGCATTTTCCAGTGAAATGTAGGCTTGGGGCAAGGGCAGGAAGAAGGAGACAATTTTAGAGTTTGAGAAAAGAAGTGTAATTGGACACCTGCCCCCATCCCTAACCTCATATACTCCAAGGCCAAAAATTTTTCTTCAGTCATCTTGCAAAGCACTTAAGCACTGGCTTTGGCTGCATTGCTCTCTAAAGATGGAATTCTAGCTCAATGAGATCATGGACTTGGAAAATGGCAGTTTTGAAAGAAGAGAAAAATTTCTCTGGGCATTTGTAAAACATACTCTGAAAAGGGCCCTGGTCAATTTAATCTAGCACCAGAACTCTCATATCACTTTTCTAAATTATGAAGACGTTGGGATAGATAGAATGCAAAGGATCACATTAGCGAATCCATATAAAAATGGCACCAATTAAATAATTACCTTAATTTTGCAAGGACAGGCTGGAAAAATTTTAAAAACCAAAGCTATTGTACATGAAAGTAACTTCAAAAGCTATAATCCATAAAATTTAGAAACTATAGTGTATGGAACCAGATTTAAGATAAATTTGGCGGGGGGCAGTGGTAGTGGTGGTGGCAATTATTCAATTTACAGAAGGAATTGCAAAGAGAATTTTTTTGGATAGCACGTTGCCTTAATTAGTCTAAATGATACGGTATCCAGAAAACGGAAATGTGAATCACACACCTTCTAAGTAAGATAAAATAAAATGCTGCCAAAGCAATGACACGCCTGAAACCCCATTCCTTAGCAACATGAAATCCTTTTCACCTGAAGACCAAATAAGCACAGTTTGTCTACCGGTCGCTCTTTTAAGTAAAAAGGGCATTTCATGAAAAAGCAGCTAGTTCGTCTCAGAACTTGAACCCACAGTGCTTTACTTTGAGGTAATCATCATGCTTTAGGTAGGAAGAAGTGCTTTATATGTACTTCCCAGTCATCTCACAGAATATTAAAAAGACATGTATTCAAGGGTCAAGAGTTAAAAAGCGAATAATTTCTACTGCTTCATCAAGGAAATTTTTAAGAGACTCTAGAATTTTTTCTGCAAATGTGTGGTGGTGAAGAACACAAAAGATTAGACTAGCATTTTACCACCTTGATTTGTACTAAGCCTCCAGTTTTACCACCATTTTTGCACCATCAGTGTAAACGTCAACATAGTGAAAAAAGGCAAATAGCATCTTAGTATAAAGTTAAAATAGTTTTGTCCTCACATAGTCCCTTCGAGAACTACTTGGCCATACTGTAAGTAACGTGAGGACAAGGCTTATGCCCAGTGATATACTGGGGTCAGCTTGTACCGGCTTGCAAGAAGTAATTGTTAACTTTTCAAGAGTTTTTGCAAGGCGGCTGACGTAACATTGGCTATTTGATATCAGCCATTGTAGGAGTGTTTACACCACAGAAATCAGCAGATGTTACAAATCAGGGTCTTTTTTTTGCTCCCAGAGAGCTAATTGTTAAACTACCAACTTCTTTGTGACTCAGCATCGCCCACTGTGCCTGCCACATGTAGGTATTTAATGAAAATTTGTTAAATAAACAAGAGTAAATAAATAAGTCTGCTAATGCTTGATTGCATCTGGGCTAACTAATTATTCAGCTCCATAATTCTTTTTCTGAAATCCTTGGGCCAGATATGTTTCAGGATTCAGATTTTTCTTTTTTTAATCTGAGAATGATAATATCGAACATATAACACACATTCTATAAAACCCTCAGCAGTGTCTACAACAGCACCTCAATGGGGTATAAAGGTTAAAAGAAGCCTCATAATTTATTCCAGGTTTTGCTGCCAAATGAGTTGTGGAAAAAGACACTCTGATTTTTTGAGCTTGGGGGATTTCAGAATTGCAGAAAAGGAGTATGGACCTCTATTAGGCTTCGAGCGGGCAGAGTTGGGAATCGGACCCTGTCTGGTAAGTAACCTCTCCAAAGAAACTGCCCGATTGAAGCCAGTCAGACTCAGACACGTCTCCTAAGCTGCATCTTCCACAGGTAGCTCTGTACAGGTTCATCCTCTGTACAGGGGGACCCTGGGAAACCAGGTTACTGCCTTGAGCCACATAAAAAACACACAAACAAACACACAAACAGAAATCATGAAATAGGTGCAACTCTCAGAGAGTGTTGGCTTGATGGAATCTGGAAAGGCAGAAGTGGTGAATATGTTGAATAAAATTCCCTCTCACTGCTCCATCAGAATTTCTCAGGCCCTTCTCCCTGTGGGGAAAGGAAAAAAGCCTCTCTCATGTTGCTGTGTATGCCTAAACACCCAATGGCTGGATTTATTAACTTCATATCTTTAGCGAGAAGTTCATGTCAGACCTACCACAGGCCTAAAGATGGCTCCTGCTGGGCCCCCAGTATGAGGACAAACGGTGGGGCTGAGAGTGCAACACAGCATGAATAGGCCTAAATTAGGCTGGGGGTAATAACGCGTTTACTAACACCTGTATTAGTCCTCTATCACTAGGGGTGAACTGCTGTCCGACAAGCCATAATCCCATAAGCTTTTCATTTGCATGTCCCTCATTAGCTGATTAAAACTTGAAGAAGGCAGGTTTCTGCAGCTGCTTGGCCCATTCCTTCACACTGCCTGCCTGGGTGGTTTTGGTAATGAAGTCATGTGGGTAGATGTGAGGTTTATATGTATGGAAGGGATTAAGAGTATTAGAATTTGTGTGAGCTGATGTTGCCATATTCTCTCTACTGGAGCCCAGTAATTGGATGGGAGGAGAAATGGCAGACCCATTAGTTTTGTCTGTTTACTCAGGAGCAGGGTGCTAGAGATTCAATTTTGCTTTCTTTGGCTCTCTCGCCTTTGTGAAGCGGGCCTGCTTTGTCTCCTCAGGCCCTGAGCACCTCCAAACACCAGCCCCGCTAAGGCGATTCAGCCACAAAGGAGAGACATTGGTGACTAAAGGCCCAGGGAAAAGAAAATGCAGCCCTGACTCAAGTACTACTTGAAGGCAGCCCCATCCTGCCTAGTCCTATCCTGGGGATAGAGAGCAAGAGATAATTGAAATTTATCAACACTTCTGGAGCCCTTTTTTGATTATTTTTATTAGTCCTCCACATTTGGGATTAACAATCCTCAGCATCAAACGCACCGCAGGCTCCTTATTTGGGAAATGAATGGTTAGACATTTCAGAGGCTTCACAAAGCAATTGTTGTATGTGCCGGGTTTGCATAATTTTAATAGACGAAAAATAACACGAAGAAAAAATCCATTTCCTGTGCTGTTTGTACAGCTGGAGACAGAGCTCCTTGTGCTTGATGATGTAAGAGATGCGCCATTGTGTCGCCCCTCACCCCGACAATGCAGCCCCACTAATGTTGTTAACAAAACCGGACTGGGCAATTCTGAAAACTTTGAAGCTAAACATTGTCTCCAAAGTGTATGAGGCGCCACAGACAGAACGATGTTTATTCATCAGCAGTGCTGGGGTTTGCAAAGCCCTGGAATGAGGACTTGCACCAGCAAAGAGTGAAGGAAAATGCAGACCGATCACAAGGCCAGAGCTTGAAGCCAGAGCATGCAGAAGAAAAAATGTGGATTTGGGAATTTTCTTTTTCTTCTTTAAAAATATTGGAGAAGTATAAGAGAATATTTCAACTCATGTAGATTCTGTGAAGGTTTTTTTATATTTTCGATTTTCTTTATCAAAAGCCATAGCCCCCAGCCCCGTGCCCAAATGCTGATGTGAAACTGTGCGAGTAGTTTCATCACTTGCTGAAATATTCCATTTCAGTTGGGTTTATGTTTTTAAAGGTCATTAATGAAGGAACAAATGAAAAGATACCCCAAATGCAAGTCTGAATGTCTGAGTTAGGTCATTTGCAGGGTTTTTAGTGGAATCTTTTAGTGAGATTAAGGGATTCAAATGAGACCAATAGCAGAGAAAAGCAATACTAGTTGTTACAAAAGGTTTCCCACAGTCAAATCAAATCTGTAAAAATGAAACGAACGAAACAAAATAGCAAGCCAGAAAACCAAATGGCTAAATATAAACACCATACAATAACCATCCTATGGGCATATTTATGTCTTACAAATCATTGAACAAAACGTTTCCATTTCTATCTCCCTCTGCCTTTAATATTTTAAACATTTTTTCCACTTCTGGTAAAGTTGTTAGTAAAAGCAATTGGATCCCCTGTGCTTGATGCTCCCTTCGGCTAACTTTTTGGAGCCCCTACCCTCCGCTGAGTTTAAGTTAGGGTTAGAAAGAAGCTCACCTAACTAAACACGCAAGATTTGAACCACGACCCAGTATTGCCAGTGGGGATTAAAAGAAATCTCGTTAGAAAGATAGAAGAAGAAAATAGGAGAAAGTTTTACTGTGGCTCATATGATGATTCTTGAAGCCAGAGATTCATTGAATCTCAAGAGTAAAATGAACCTTCTACATCCTCAACTCTAGTGATGCAACCAACACTCTGTAAGTCCTCTCCTAGCAAAAATTCAATATGCCTGCTTACCTGTTCCAAGCATTTCTGACCTATCATATTCTTAAATTTTCATAACCCTGATCTACAGTTGATCTTCTAGCCACTTCGTATTTCTCATAAGCTTATCTTTGCATAATATATCCTTCATGGGAAAGGAATTTAACATTTTCGAGTACATACTTACCATATAGCAGGTGCCAAACATTCAGTGTCCTGTTAAATGGGAATAATTATTCTCATTTATACATAATGAAAAAGGCTCAGGGAGACTATACAGCATACCCAAGGACACACAGCTTCTAAGCAGAGCAGCCACACTGGTCTGATTTCTTGCTACATAATAAACCAAGGCAAACTACAATCATGGTTTAAAACAACAATCATATTATTCCTCATGATTCTGTGGTTTGGCTGGAGGTCTGGGCTGGTGTGGCTGGGGCTGGATGGTCTAGGATGGTGTCACTCACAGGTATATGCCTCAGCTGGGATGGCTAGGACAGCTGGCCCTCTCTCTACCTCATCCTTGAGGAGGTTAATGCAGACTTGTGGTGGCAGCCTTTCAAGAAAGTGAGAGCAGAAGGTATAAGCCTACTGAGATCTAGGCTCAGAACTGGTAGTTACTCCCCTGCATTCTATTGACCGAAGCAAGACAGAAGGTCAGCTACAGCTCGAAGGATGGGAAAATAGATTCTGCCTCTTGCTGAGAGGAGCTGTAAAGAAAATTTGTCCATTCACAATTGAACACATGGTCTGTGGTCTATGCTCTTAACTTTGGAGCCAGACAGTCCATGTTCAGATCTGGGCTTTGCTAGTTGTTAGCTGTGATGCCTTGGGAAAGTGTACTAACCTCTGCCTGTTTTCCCATCTGTGAAACAGGTCTCTCAAAAAGTGGTTATAAGGATTAAGTGAGTGTATATACATAAAATGCTTAGAATACTGCCTGTTACAGGGTCTGCACGTTACTATAAGTAAGTAATAATGATGATTATTTTGTTGCTGTTATTAACTGATATGTTGTACTGCCTACCTCAATATTGATTAATGTTTAGTATGTGCTAAGATCTGGGGACATAAAACAGAGGAGTTAGGTGGGAAGGATTTCATATTTATTTACCACCTAATTATGTAGGCTTCATGGCTAGGTGCTTCACATGGAATATTTCATTTAATTCTTTTAAGAATCTAGTAGAATAGGTGTTATTCTCCCTGGTTACAGGTGAACTAAGGTAAATAAGACATGGTCTTTTTTTTTTTTCAAAACACTCATACTCTTGTGTGGAAAACATTATCCAAAAATGACATTTGTTTGGTTATTTCACAGCACACTCATATACATTATTAACTCACTAGAACTCAGTGGCATTTCTGTCATTCCTAGTAAGTGGCTAAAGACACAGGTATGCAGGAAAATTAAGCATCAGGGAGGTCCAAAGCCAGTATGGAGAAGAACCTGGATTAGGACTGGATTGGTGTCTTCTGCCACTTTGCTATAGGCTTTTCCATGATGCGTCAGTATCTCACTTATTTGAATCAGCAAGTGTGAGGAGGAAAAACATCTTCAGCAATTGCTAAGAAAAGCCTGACTACACAAAGGCAGAACAGCCAAAAGAAGCAAAAGATGATTGCTCCTGGTACATCCCCCACCCTGTCATAACACTTCCAGTTGTTTGCTGAAATCATTTTTGGATGTGGTGTGCCTATTAAACAGATATGGCTACACTAATGTACCATGGCCTTCTCAGGACTAAAGTTATAGAGCGCAGCTCATAACAAGAAATAGTTCCGCAGCTGGCTTGGTTTGTAATAAGCTCACAGATGCAAAACATTAATCAAAGCCTAGGATGGCCACTAATAGAACAGCTTTAGAAAATGGGGACCCTCCACTTAATTTAGAATTGCCACAGCTCTCCGTCAAGGCCAGATTGGCACATGTGGCTCCCTTTGCACATTGTAGAGGACCGATATAAGCCATCAGAAAGAGCAGGGGTTGGAGTCAGACAGACCTGGGTTTTGATCCTGGTGGCACTGGCACACCCCAGGCAGGGCCTTGACTCCATCAATCTTGGTTTCCTCACCAGTAGTAAGAACATTTTTAGAGGACTGTTGTGTGGACTGTGTGAGATCCTGCATATTAAGTGCTGAGCAGTGCCTGGTATATAGTAAACTCTTCTTATTGGTGAAAGATGAATTCATAATATTGGAGCGAGGATCCTAGACATGCTCAAATCCTGCCCTACAATCACCCCTCCTTCTGAAGAAGCTAAACGCATGAGGAACGAAAACAGAATGGAAATCAAAGTCTCATTTTGGCATTAGCTGTTTGCACACGCCCGTCCTGAGTTCTGGACAAGCTGTGGTGAAACGCATGGTTTTAGTTTTAGCATTAGGCAGAGCCTTTACACTCTCCTCCCAAATTTAAATCTCAGAATTGTCTCCCCTCTGGTGGATTCATGGGGGAAGACGGTCCAAAATAAGAGGAAGAAAAAGTTAGCCAGGTTTTGAAAGAGAAAGAAAAATCGGAAGGAGGAGAGGGGTGTGGAAGGAAAGAGGAAGAGAGAGATGGTTGGACACATCTTTATGTGCTGAGCCCTGTCTGAATCTTCCCTTCACACAGAGGTAGGAGGAAATGGTAGGGGTTTACTAACACAATGACCCTGTCTATCAGTAACCATGGCCTGGTGAATGTTTTAGATTCCTATTATTCAGATTAGCAACTCTTCTTCCCTTGACAGGGGTCATGGAATGTTAGTGGAAGTAGGCTCGGCCTTGAGAGACGAAGCTAAAGACTTACTAACCCTATAGCACTCAAAAAAACTGTAACTGTAATTATTGTCATTGATATTGATGCTGTGGTAACATTTCTGTGATTTAGTGTCCTCATATTAGTGAAGAGGAAATTGAACAGTGAGGACCAAGTTTTCTTTCGGATCTGAATTAATGATACTATTTCAGAAAAACTGTAGCTAAATAAAAACCCATAAATCAAAATTGTTTTCTAATGATATATTGAGAGAGATGGCATAAAAATAGAGCACTGAGAGAGTCATACGTGGGCATATTATTTAACCCCTTTGAGTCTTAGTTTCATCATCTATAAATAAGAAATAATGATAATTCTCTCCCAAATTTGGAAGAATTAATGAGCTAATGTAGGATAAAGCTTTGTATGTAGTCATGTTTCAAGAAATGGTAGTTTATTATTATTACTGAAAATATGGTATAAGATTCTTTATCTTCAATTCTGATCTTTAGTATACTATTCAATATACTCCTATTTTCTCAGCCTTAAGTTTATCACTTTTCACCCAGCACCTCCCACCACTATTTGGTACTCCCACAGGCCATGTCCAGGGTGGAGCACTGTAATAGAAGCATCGGATTCAGATTCAGGAAGAACTAGAATTGAACCTAGGCTCTCTAGTTTTATATTTTTGTGACTTGGAACAAATAATTGACTTCTCTGAACTGCCTTCTTACTTAGATAATAATTCTATGGCAAAATTAGTTTTGGAGCTCATTATCAATTCTCCCTTTTTATCTGGACATACAGCATTCTAATTAGAAGACTACATTTCCCAGCTTCTTTTGCAGCTAATTATGGTCACATGACTAAATTTTGGTTAGTAAGATAGAATTAGCAGTGTTCCATGGCCCTTCTTTAATCTTTCCTATTTTTTGGAACAAAAGCCTGAAGGCTAGACCTCAACAAACTTCTTGGCCCCTGGGGATGATTGAACAGAAAGCTTTTTGAAAAAGCCTAAATCCTGATATAGTTGGGCTCCTGTACCAGTCCTACAATGACTCCTTCTGAACATCTCACAAACAACTCAAAATAATCGACCTTGTTTAAACTAGTCTTATTTTGAGTTTTTTGTCACCTACAGCCAAACCTATATAAGATAATAAACGTAAAGGTGTTTGGCACGTTGTAGGCGCTCGATAATTTTAGTTTCTTTTTCTCATTCTCCCATTGTGTTCACTCTTCTTGCTATGGTCAAAGAGCCTTTCTTAAATTCAAATATTAAACAAAAAACCCCAGTCAAAATAATTACAAAGTAAATTTAAAATATTTTAAAGTAAATGATAATAAAAATATCACATACCAACACTTAGGAGATATCATAAAGCTATACTTAGAAGGATAATTTTAGCAAAAAGAAATTAGTTATCTAAGAATCTATCTCAAAGAATTAGAAAATTAAAAAACTAAAAGCTGAAATTTGAAAAGAATAATAAAAATGAGAGAACTCTTACAAGACTGAACAAGTAGAAAAAGAAAGCAGAAAGGCACGGATTGACAAGATCAGAAATGAGGAGGGAGATATCACTAACAAATTTTAAGATGGTAATACATAATAATATATGTTAAATACTTCATATAAAAAAAGAAATCCACAGATGTGCTTACGTTATTCTTACTTCAAAGTCATAGATGGAATTATGATGAAAGTCAAATGAAATAATTCTGTAAAAGTACTTTATCTGAATGGGAGGCATCAAGATCCTTCCCACTAAGGCCACCCCCTCTCTGACCAGCCATGTTCTTCCTCTCTTCTCTGTTTCTCCCGATCCTTTCTTCTTACTACCTCAATTTCTAGCTACACCAAACTGAACACCTCGTATGTGTGTCTCAGACTTTTCTGCTGATGGCAGAGAAAAAAAGCACAGACCCCAGGAACACATGGAGACAAAACCTGAGCAACCTTATGGAAAAGCCCAAAATTTCTTGGTTGGAAATATTAGATTTTGTCTCAAAAAATTAATTTGAATATTCATTCTCCTCTACTATATCCTCATTAATAAAACTATACTATTCAAATCATTCAACCTTGAGTAGCCTATGGCTTTGAGAACTCCCGAGATCTGAGACAGAAGTTCAAATTTGTCACATCTCTCTTTTTCGTGCTGCTTTTTCTGCTAGAAATGCCTTTCTCTGAACATCTACCTCTTAGCCTCCACTGTAAAAGTGTTCTTGATTCCTTCAAGGAGATTTAGTTGCTCTCTAGCATGATGTACATCCCTCCACTATAGTACTTCACAGACTATGTCTAAACAGGTTTGGGGGATGGGATATTAAGAGTGGAATGGGCCATCTCTTTCATTAATCTACATATTCTCTAGGGAAATGGCTGCAGTTCTATGCCATCATCACTACTACAACTACCATAACTCCATCCCATTAGGGCCTAGCACTGTGCCTGGTCCCTAATAGATGCTCATTAAAGATTAGACAGAATGAATAAGTGAATAAATATTCAACGAATAAATCAAATGAAAGAGGCAGTTTTGTGAACCTTAACTCAGATTTCACCCATATGCACTCTTTAGCCTGAGTCAATGCCAGCAGTAACCTCCTCCATGTATATGACTTACTATATACTTCTAAACTGGGCCCTGAATACTTCTATATGTACAAGGGGAAGAAAAAAGCAACCACTTTCAAGTCAAGTCAGCCCAGCCAGGAAAATCCACTGCCAAAGTTCCAGTGATCTCCGAAATGTCAATACTATGAAGGTGGACACTAAGCTCAGCACACTCCACATTATCAAATTCCCGTTTGCTTCATGTTTTGTCTGGTCTGTCAGCACCATTTACTACTGAGCAGGTCCCTTATCTTTATTGATCACTTAATTTATCTTTTCTTAACTTCCCTTGCACCGTCTGGTGCCGTGTGTCCGTCTGTTGAGGCTGTCATGACTGGTTTGCTCTTGAAATAATAGGGGCAGCAGGTGGTGTGACTAAGTCGACCCATTGCAGAATGGGGGACCATTCCCAGTCCCTGTCTCAACCTGCCAGTGTGTCTACACCCTCCCAGCTGTTCCACATTAAAGCAGTCAACTGTGACTTTACAGTCCAAGTTTTACACAACTGTTTTTACAAACTGGGAAGAAAGTCTTTTGTCACAAATCCTTTGTCAGAAAGTAGAATGGGGGAAGAGAAAGCCAGTTCCAGACTAATGACTATGCAGATAGATGCATACTCCTCTGCTTTGGTAAAGGGGGTGTGGATGGGAGTGGGAGGCTGACTGGCAAAAGAGAGAACAGGCTGACTCCTTGCTCTTGGGACAATTTAGTAAGAGCAGCAATTGCTCTTTCAACACTAGTTTGAGCTTCAAACAGACCCACTATGCCATGAAAGCCCTCAGTCCTCTTATAAAGTGAAAATAAGAGCAGTTAGTTAGATCCGTGTGTCTTGGGTTCAGTACTCTAGGGGCAAGTATTATGTGTTTGAGAAAATAGCAAGAAAATTATGCCTTTGGGACTCAAAAGCCGAGTGTGTTTATAATTTAGGGCTTGTAATCACATGTGAGAAAAAACAAAACAAAGCAAAAAGAACACACGTTTGAGTCAGGTCCAGGCTCCAAACTTAAGTGACTTTGACATAACTATTAATGAGGTATATTAAAATTTCTATTTCTTAAAACAGAACTCTTTGATATGACATTTACTCTATTAACTAGAAGCCAATTAATCAAAAATCTTTAAATAATTAAAATCTACCTTTCTCTCTCTCTCCCCTACTCACCCTCACCCCCATCCCATACACATTTTGGTTATAAGCAGAAAGCCAAGGGGAAAATGATTAAACTTAACATTGTGGAAAGAGTACATTAGATGAAAAGTCAGAAATCTTTCATTCTCTCTTGTTAATATTAACAAGCTGGTTGCATTTAGGCATAGCACTTAAGTACTGTGAGCTTAGTTAGTAAACTGTATTAAATGTAGTTTATATCTAAGGTTGTGTAGGTTGGGGAAGTAGATGGGAATTGGGGAGAGTGACAAGGAGAGTGGGACCATTGTCTTTTTTTCTCCTTATTTATATAGATCTGAAGGATGCAAATTTCTACTTTCTTTTGGGTATTAGAATTGCACTGTTAGCACCTCCTCCCATGAACTTCTCCCTAAGGTGGAAGAGGGCTAGAGTCTGATTCCTGGGAGCCACTTCTCTCTCCTGGTTGTGTCGGTGTTAAAGGTTACTGTTTCCACAAGTACCTTCCTTCTCTTTTTCTGGTTGGCTGACCTAGAGGTCACAGGTACAGTATTCTCATTCCAGCCTTCGCCTCTTCATCCATGTGGTGAGCAAACCTGGTTTCGAACCCCAGGTCCCATTTTCTAAATCAGAGATACTCATATGCAACCAACTGATGAAAATGTTTACGATTGGTCCATGATAACGAATGCAGACACTGTCATTAAGCATTTAGAAATCTGTCCATCTAATCTAGACTAGATAAATTAATAAGCATGAAGCAAGTTCATGTTCCCATTAAAAACTCTAACTATTGACGTAGCCAAGAGGAATATGTATAACAAACACTAAATGTTTATATTGGAAAACAAGTAAGTGCTATAATCAAGATAATATCTATGGAACTAAAACAATATTTTCAAATTAAAACCAAATTAAGCAAAGGGAGGACATAATAAAATAAGAGTAAAAATCAATAAAATTAAAAACAAATTAATAGAGAAAATCAATGAAGTTAAAGTGGTTCTTTAAAAAAATCAATTAATCAGATAAATTTCTAGCCACGCTGATTAAGAAAAAAAGAGGGGAGACACAAATTAGCCATATTGGGAATGAAAGAGAAGACCTCAATATATGCCCTACAGAAATTAAAATGATAAGGTAATATTGTAAACATCTTTGTGCCAATTAATTTGATAGTTTGGGTGAAATGGACAAATTCTTTGACAGACGTAAACTACTCAAGAAGAAATAGATGATTTGAATTGTCTTTATTTATTAAAGCAATTAAATTTATTAACAAAACTTTGCCACAAATAATACTTTAGGCCTAGATGGGTTTGCTGGTGATTTCTACCAAATATTTAAGAAAGAAATATACCAATTTTATACAATCTCATACTAAAATAAAAGAGGAGAAAACATTTCCTAAGTAATTTTATGAGGCCAGCATTACCCTGATAGCAAGCCCTTCAGAGAAAGACATTATAGGAAAAAAAAAAAAAAAGCTAATATCCCTTATAAATACTAACACAACGTTCTTAAAAATAACAAAATTTTACCAGATAGAATCCATCGATATGTAAAAGATTATAAATCATGAACAAATAGAGTTAATCTCTAGTCTACAGCCATACCACCCTGAACGTGCTCAATCTTACCTGATCTTGGAAGCTAAGCAGGGTCGGGCCTGGTTAGTACTTGGATGGGAGACCACCTAGGAATACCAGCTGCTGTAGGCATTAAAAAAAAATAGAGTTAATCCCAAAAATGCAAGGTCGATTCACCATCTGAAAGTTAATCAATTTAATCAATCAGGTCAATGGACTCAAAATAAAACACCTGATAGTCAAATCAATAGATGCAAAAAAGCATATGACAAAATCCAACATCTATTCATGATAACATTTTCAGCCAGCTAAAAATAAAAGTGCACTTCCTCATCTTTATAAAGACCAACTATAGCTAACATTATATGACATTTTAAAAAAGGCAAAACTATAGGAATAGGGGCTAGCACTATAGGAATTGGAGGATAATTGATTGGTGCTTACATGACAGCATATAGAACAAAACTTACTGAACTCTACATCTAAAAAGGTGAATTTTACTCTATATAAATGATACTCCAACAAACCTGATTTATTTTCTAAGTTTCATGGCTGACACCTCCTATAGAAATCTTTGGAACAAAACCAATATACAGGTGTGCTAAGTTCACCTCTTAAGGAGCAAGTATGCTATACATTTAAACAGCTCCAGAGAACAGAAAAACATGGTTTCCCAATGATACATGAGAATAGTCCCCAAAATTTCACAAAGATAGCAATTAAAGAAAACTCCAAGTTCATGATTATAGGTATAAATATATCAAATGAAATATTAGCAAACCTATTTGACGTATTTATTTACTTATTTATTTATTTATTGAGGAAACCTTTGGTTGACCTCACAGATTGCGAGGACCTTATCAGCTTAGAATTCCTCATTTTTTAATTTTTTACACCTACAACACCTGGTCTTTCTAGGTGGTCTCCCATCCAAGTACTAATCAGGCCCGATCCTGCTTAGCTTCCGAGATCAGATGGGATCGGGCTTGTTCAGGGTAGCATGGCCATAGCTATTTGATCAATATTTTAAAAAAATAATGCACTACAGTCAAGTAGAGTTTATTCCAAAATTTCAAAAATATTTCACCATAAGTCATCTATTAACATCTATTTCTAATTTTGAAAAACCTCAATAAACAAAAAAATATAATTTAATATGCACCTTAAATAGAACATTATGAAATATCATCTGAAATCTTTCTAAATAATGAAATACCAGAAGAAATGAAAATGAACATAAGTCATAAAAGATAAAGTCAAAATTATTACAGATTACATAACTGTCCATCCAGAAAACCCAAGAAAATAAATGCAAGAAATCCTGTCATGTGCTATGACATGGATGAAACCTGACAACCTTATACACAGTGAAATGTCAGTTACAAAAAGATAAATACTGCCTCATTCTTATATGAGGTATCTAAAGTAGTCAAATTCATAGAAAGAGAAAGTCAAACATGGTTATTAAGGTCTAGGGGGAAGGGCAGATAATGGAAAATTGTTCAATATAGAGTTTCAGTTTTGCAAGATGAAAAAGTTCTAGAGATCTGTTGCACAACAATGTGCATAAAGTTAACACTGCTGTACTGTATACTTTAAAATGGTTTAAGATAGTAAATTTTATGTTATGTGCTTTTTTCTAACAATAAAAAATTCTATTGGAACTAATTAGACTATTTGTCTCTATTTTAATAATAATAATCTGTGATTAGAAGGTAATAGAAAAGTAGCAACCAGTTGGAAAACATAATGGAAAAATAGGTGCCAGTAGTAATGACAAGAACAGCAATATAATACCTTGGGTAAACCAAAACTTGCAGAACCTATTTAAAACAACCATAAAGCTTTACTGAAGAACATAAACAAAAACTTGAATAAATGGTAAGATCCAGCACGTCCTTCAATGATGAGATCAATTATTATAAAGATGTAAATTCTTCTCAGCTTAATCTATAAGATAATAAAATTTCAATAAACATGGTAATTGAAAAATTTAAAACTCAAATACAATATTAATTATATCTAGAATATTAAGGTCTGAGAATAGTCTAGTCTTTGAAAAGGTATTATAATCAGTGTGAAGGGGACAGTGTTTGTTATGCTAGATGTTAGATATCAAAACATTATATCGCTATAGTAATTAAAACAGTGTGGTACTGTGTACTTTTATCATTATAATAAATTATGGATGCATGTAACAACATGGCTGCATCTCAAAAGTATTGGTTAAATGAAAGAAGCTAGACATACATGGCTACATCATATATGGTTTCATTTATATGTCATTTTTGAAAAGGAAAAATAGTATCAGAAATCAGATCAGTGGTTGCCAAGGACTGGGAGTATGAGATGGATCTAATTACAGGAGGGCACAAGGACACTTTCTGAGATGGTGACATCTTCTATATCTTGATTGGTTACATGACTGTATACATTTTTACTTATCAAATTGTGTACGTAAGAAGGGTGAATTTTACTGTATATAAATTATACCTCAATAAACCTGATATATAAAAATAACATTGCTATACATAATGTTCAAAGTGTACATATAGACATTACATGTGGTGAATTGCTATTTTACTCATAATTTAAAATTTTGTTATGATTTAGGAGTGGCAAAAGTTGTGACGATAATAGCAATTCTATATTTTAATTGCCTGTAGGCACACTTTCAATGAACTATATATAGAGTTTTGTAATTCTTTACCTGTGATATTTGTTTTATTATATTAAGGGAAATGTAATTTTATATCTGTTTAATAAACACTTTGATTTGTGTTTTATATGTCTTTGGGAAATGTAATTTTATATCTGTTTAATAAACACTTTGATTTGTGTTTTATATGTCTTTGCTTTCTTTGTTTCATTTGCCTAGTAATTTACTCTTATTACATTCAACAAATTTATATCACAGTTAGTTCTAGAAGCACTATTCTAGAGACAAATGTAGAGGCGTGTGTGTGTGTGTTAGTTGTTCCCCTTGTAATTAGTTCACGTAACTGCCCAACTTGCAGACCCAATCTTCTCTTTATAAGCAGGTAAGAATTCTAGAAATTCCACTGGGTCTCAAGTACAAGATCATTTTCCAATACAGCTCTATTGGCAATCTGTGACTAATTCTCAACTTTTTCCGAAATTGGACAGGAAAAGGTATGACTGGCCACACCAAACCCCAACATGAAGATCCTGCCAGTTTTAAAATCCTAAGATTCTACCGGAGATTTATTTAAAATAAAAAACCAAGTTCAAGTTGATTGGTTGCCAGGGTCAACGCACAGAAAAGTCTCCTTACCAAAACCGGACAATTTTTGCCAGTCCTGGACACTTCCCTTTAACTCAGCCAATGGTTCACAGATACCTACTCTCTATACAGCGCCCCCTCAGCTCTATAAGAGGGAAGATGTACAAGGTAGAGTCTGTGCTATAAGATGTATATAACTTATCATATAAGAAAAATTGCTTTTCAAAATGATGATCTCAAAGCCAATAAGATTCAGAATTATCAGGAAATAATTATCAAATTACAAATAACAAATTATTGTGTTTTCTTTCTTAGGTGCCAGAAATGTTAGAGATTTTATACTTAAACGATAGTCAAAATAAGTAATTTTTTCCTTAATTTCAGTGAAGTAAGCATTCATTAAGCCAAACATCAAATTCCTCAAGGTTTTCACTCCTATTGAAGTTTACATTGCCATTTGAAACTGGTACCCAAAATGGATAAAAGCTCTACTTCCAAAGGGCCCGATCAACATCTGCAAAGCAGCCACAGGCAATGAGACAGTTACCTTCATTTTGATATTACTGTTTTCACCTTTTCTCTAAGCGTTTTTGCTTAATTTTTTTGTATTTACTAGTATACATATTTATAGGTTTTTCAATTGAGATAATAAATATAGCATTAATTTCCTGGTTTGTGGATATTTTCAAGTAGTGGAATACAAGGTTTATACAGCGTTCCTAATTTCTAGGCTTTTACTCTTCTGAAATGTGAAAGGTCAGGACCTTAAGGGATAATGATGTAAATGATTTTCATTTTGAAACTAATGGTTTAAAACTCAACCATCTATAAAGAACTTCTTTCTAGAATTTTTTTTTCCAGGATAAGGTCTGACTTTAGTGATGAACCTATGTACTTCCATTTATTATAAAATGAGAGTTGTATAATTTATCCTATTTCTTTTGGTTTAAGCCAAATAACTTTATCTCTCGTTCACAATTACTTAACCCTTCCTCTAAATTATTTTTTTCCCCACTTCTCATTTTTCTGCCTTACAAGTTTGTTTAAATTGTCTCAGAACTTCTGTGGAAGTAAGCAGGTATACAGTACTCAAAAGTAAACTTATTAAATTAATAATGGCAGTTTAACAACAGTTTCCTTTAGGTCCTTACTCTTTTTTCAGTACCATTTTGTTTAATTACTTAGATCTTGAGATCTTTCAAGAGCCTAGATTTCTTTCTTTTTATAAAATTCATGTAGTATATAATCAGGTAGAAATATTTATTAAGATAAAAATGAATATTATTCATTCTTTCCTTCCTAATAAAATCAGAAATGACTTCTTAGGTTTTCAAAAAATATAATTTTTTTAAACAAAAATTAAAAATTTACAAGCAGCCAAAACTAGGTAGTGGGTAATAGTATTCCTCAAGAAAATATTCTAAAAATTTGAAATTAGTCTTTAAAAACAAAAATTCAAAACATCATATAAGATATTTGAACAACATGAAAAATAAGCAACATGTTTTCTTAAAGACAGCATCAAAAATTTTAACCTCTAACCAAAATCTGGGGTTCAGGTTTACTTCCAAACACAAGTGTCATCAAGGATGATCATATTTCTAATATCTTTTATATCCTGCATCAGTAATAAAACGATGTGAGCAAGAATTGAAATGCCTGCTATCACATTCTGGAATTGTGACTTTTTCTAAACATCTTCAGTTAAAAATTCTCCAGCTGGTGTTATTTACTGTGGTCAGGTGATCAAATAGTGGGTCTCTCACCTTGGAGACCCAGGGTATAAATTAGAGAGAAGGCACAAGTGAACGCAGTTTGGTGGCTGTTTGAGACCCTGACGGACATTTGTCTACCTCACAAAAGCCTCTGTACAATTGGGCTCAATTTGTCACAACTGGCGGTCTCTGCTCTAAAGAGGCCTGGATCTGGAGCAGCACAGATGTTATAGTTTTTCTCCTTCCTCAGTTTGGAACACAGGACGAAATTCACCTAGCAGAGTGAATAATTCCAGATAATCTGCACAACTCCAAACACCTTTTGGATACTGAAAGTACCTTTTCTGTCTCTTTTTCCCTGTCTCTCTGATGTTCTGATCAGCTTCCTTACCATGAGAGAAGCAGCTCCTCAGCCATTGCTATATGCAACCAGCAGGAGACCTACAGGGACACAATCATTTCATGAACCATTAGAAGGGCTTTAAAAATTACAAGCTGAGAGAACATCCCTACAGAAATCTCTGAGCTTCTGGAAGCCAGAGTCCAGCCTTATCCATTGTTATATCTCCGCACAGGGCACATCTTGGTTGATCTCACAATGGTCCTTCCATAAATGTTATATAGAATAATGGAGGAGCTTGACAAGTCACCTTAAATACCAATAAGTCCATTTAACTCAAGTATCCCTTACACTAGTTTCAAAGAAAGTCCAATTTGTAATCAGACATCTATGGCAGGGCCATAAGAAGGTATAATTACAATTGATTCTTGTGGTAAAAGTCATCAAATCCCTGTTTTTTTTTTATTGTTCCTAGAAAAATTACTGAGGAAAACAAAAATTATTGTGTAGGCACCTTGCAGTGAGTATGATTTCTATACAACTGTCTTAAGAATAATTGAATCTGTCCTCTAACAACTCACAAATTATCTCCTGACAACTTGAAATAATAGAGCTTTTTGTTAAAAGGAGAAAGCTTATGGAGACCAAAGGTTAAACAGGTCTTTTCATCATGATAAATCACTGGTTAATGAGGTCACTATTGTTGGGTATTATAGCCATTCCCTTTAATGCCATTACCTCCTGGTTGTAAAACTGACACTACTAATGGTCTGCATTCTTTGAACTTTTCCACAATATTGACTAGCTTTTCTGAGCAGATGTTCCTTGGATATGATTGCAAGAGAGAATACAATTTTTAAACATGGAAAGAACTTCAAGCAAGGTTATGGAATCCAGACTGTCTAGGCATTTGCAAAGAGGCTGTAAGAGGCAGTGGAGAAAACACGAACATAAGCTTTAATTCTGTGTTAATAACATCAATGTGCTGTAAGTACCTGAGGTGATACAATGTGGCAACTAGCATTGGAGAGCTTAATGAATGGTCATTAATTAGAAATGAGGTGATAAGTGCAATTAATGTTTGGATTACTCCTTACATACTACAATAGCATACATCATCTTACTTCATCCTTACAAAAACTCACTAAGTTCCATACAGTATTACCACTTTAGATGGGGAAATTGAGAACCTGTAAAGAAATCGTTTTCCTGAGTCCTGCTAATATTAGATGATGAGGAAACACTGACTCTAAACCTCATACTCTGTCACATGGCCATTGTCACCAGGAGAAGAAATTAACCAATTATGCATTAGACTCTGTAGTAAGCATTAATAATAGCCACTTCAGATATTTCTTATTAATAATAATTCCACAATAGAGAAGTTCTTCATTTGCACTTAATGACTGCACAGAAAAATAAACCATATCATTTCACAATAGAAAGAATTTAGAGATCAATCCCAAAGGCAGGCAATTTAGCAACACTTGAAAGCAGATAATGAATAAATTATCATCATTGTCATATTTGCAGTAGCATTCTTAGGGCAGAATGGCTTCCAGGGTACATTTGCAATTTTCAAATCACAAAATCTCTCTCCACTTATTTTTGTTCTTGTAGTATTGTTTTGTTTTTATTTTGCTTATGTGGATCAAAAATTAAAAATTGAAAAGTCCAGATATAGCTAATATGAAATCAAATATGTACAATGTCTTCCAAATATACACAATTAATATTGTGTGGGCAGGACATCCAGGTATTTTGGCATGAGTTATGCATCCTATTCAACTAATATCTAATGTCCACTGTCTTTATGAAAAAAGAAAACTATGGAGCTATGCAACTGCAGTCACTAGAAAGCTGACAGGCACTCAATACATATGAGTTAAATTAAACTGAAAAACGTGTATAAATTTATACTGTACTTGTTTCATAAAAATTTGAAGCATTGAAATAATTTAAATATTTTATTTTTTGAGTTGCTGAGAAAGAACTTTTCTCATAGGGTAATGAATCCAAAATCATTCCCCAATGTTTACAACATTTTTCTCTCATCGTGAGGTATTGCATAGGCAACTTTAGCCAATTTTTGCTACTTCAATCTTGAGTCCAGCCAACACAGTCTGGGTTTGCGTTACTTTTGAGAGAATATTGATGAAATTCAGAGGAAAAAGAAAAAGATTTAAAAAAAAAAAAAAAGAGAAAAGCAAGAGAAAAGTTCATATCCAGAAAACTGGACACTCATTAGGGACAATGACTATATTTTACTTACTTTTCTGTCTGGCAAATAGAAGACATTCGATAAATGTTTATTGAATAAATACATAAAAATACAAATGCATGAATGAAAACATCATACACAGACTATAGATAAAGGCTCAGGTACCTTAGACTTCCCTTTTCCAAGCTGAGTCACTTCAAACACTTAAGTTGTTATTATACCTTCCATGGGTCAATTAAGTGAGAAATCATTTTTTCTATTTTGACAGATAAGGAAATGGATTCACAGAGCAGGGAGCCAATAACATAAAAAGGAATTGCTGATTTTAAAAGGATTTCATTCTATTTTTTAAAAATTACAAAAGAGAGACTGTACAAAGTAAAATTGCTAAAGTGAATGCAGGAAGAGGCAGTCTTATGCGAAGTGAAATAAGTCAGAGAAAGACAAATACCATATGATTTCACTTATATGTGGAATCTAAAGAACCAAATAAACAAACAAAATGGAAACAGACTCATGGATACTGAGAACAAACTGGTGATTGCCAGATGGGAGTGGGGATGGGGAGCTGGGTGAAAAAGTGAAAGGATTAAGAAGTACAAATTTGTAGTTACAAAATAGTCGCAGAGATGTAAAACACAGCATAGGGAATATAGTTAATAATATTATAATAACTATGTATAGTGCCAGGAGGGTACTAGACAGATCGGGGGAATCACTTCATAAATTACATAAATGTCTAACCTCTGAGCTATACACCTGAAACGAATATAAAAATACCGAATGTCGATGCTAATTAAACAATAAAAATTAAAAAAAAAAAAAAAAAAAAAAGAAGAGGCAGTCTCGGTTGTGTGTGTTCCTGCAAAAAGGAAAGAGATTTCCATTCTTGGAAAAAGAGTCAGAATCTTCTCTTTTGCACAACAAAGGATAAAACATTGTATTGAAACATTAAGTTAATCTCCCAAGTGCTTTGTCTCTGAACCACCAAAGACTCTGAAATAGGGGAAAAACTCTGGATGTCTGAAATCTCATATCAAAGACCTAATAATTAGCTGTTTTTCACTTTTTTTGAGAACACGACCCTGGATCCACGGGGGAGATTAGGCAAATGTTAATTAGTAGGGCTTATTTTCTAAACCAAAGCTCAAACCAAGCCTATTTAACATTCGGAGAAAATCTGGGGGAAAAAAAAAAAAGTCAGGAACACTTCAAGATGTTTTGAAATATATGAGTATTAAATTCTGTATTGGCAAACAAATATTCTGCTTAATTTCATTTTTCATCATATTCAGGTATCAGAGAGCTTGCATGGGAGAGTAAACTATTCTCTCACTTTTAGGGTTCATAGAGCCTCAATTATTAAATTAACTTAAATAGGTGATTCCAAGAACCTGGGGACAGGTCAGTAGATGGAGACATAAAGAGAGGCTGACAGTGTACATTTCACTCGAACTCACAACAATGTTGTATTGTGTTAGCTTTGGCTGGTATAGTTATTCCCATTTTAGAGGAGGAGGTTCTGAGAGGTGAAATGAGAGGCTATTATATAAACCTACTTGGGAAACACTTTTGCCTCTCTGCATCTATGATTATAGGACTTTTCCTATAGACAGCTCAGGATAGTGGTCAGCAGGATGGAGGTTACAATGTCCGCAGTGCTTTAAATAGTATAATCATGTGATAGTATGGATGGGCCATGCAGCTTAAACTGTAACTGTAGGGGTGCTCAGTTCACAGGTTGTCAAGAATACTGTATCCAGGAATGGTCAGCTTAGTGCTATCTCAGAATAAATACACTCCAGAGAAGGCCCAGTCATTCTTAATCAATGGCTCACACATTACTGATTGGCATACTAGGCGTAAAAAGGGTATATTATTAATGAAACTGGTATCCTGTTATATAAATGTTAGAAAAGGGGCTCGCTTTCATTGGTGAAGTAAGAGGCATTCAAGACAGGGGTGGGCTAACACAGTTTAGGGGCCCTCCCTATCTTTGGAAGAACAAGGTATAGGAACCTACTGAGGCCTACAGTTTTAACTCTTTAGGAATGGCACCATAAGAGCAAAGCGGGAAGAGATCCAAAGACCTTGAGAAGCTTGCCTTTGAGGAAGGGTAGAAGACAATCTGTCGGGCCCTCTTGGACTCACTGCTGTGGCCACTCACTGCAGTGCCTACCTTTGGCCATAATCTTGTCCCACCGATAAGATAAATTCTCACCTTCAAATTCTGAATCAAAGGGATTCAAGGAACCTTAGTGTAAAGCTTTGGACTTCTTTCCTGCTTGCCTGGCTATGCCCCTGGGCTGCTGAAGTTTTTGATAACTTGGCTTCTGCCTTCTTCCCTGAGACTTGGTCACTTGACCAGCAACTTGGCAGCCTGGATGAGGATCCTCCTCAACAGTCATACCAAACCCAGGGTTTAGGTCCTGCTCCTAAAACACAGCCCAGTGGCTGGGGTCCAGCCTGGAAAGTATAATCTCCATAAGTTTGCCCAAGACAGTCCCAATTTATGCCTATCGACTCAGTATAATTATTAATAGCATTCCTTTTAACTTTTAAAAGTGTCCTGGTTTGCATCGGAAATTATCCGGTCACTCTACCTATGAGGGAAGATGTCCTCTTCTTCAGCTTTATATTCCCAGTGCTTAGAAGGTTATGGCAGGGAGGTGGGGTTCCATATGTGTTTGCTGAAAGAGTGAATGAGTAAATGAAAGAATATGTCTCAATGTGTCACCTGGGGCTAGTTTTCCTTGATATTACTACTGCTGATCTAACTTGCAAACAATCACTTGCCTTGACTTTCAAATACATGCTTACATTGTCTACAGCCTTTAAATTCGGCCAACTTGAAGAGTCTTCTACTGGCTAAAGCTGAGACAATTTGAATATCAATGAGAATAATAATAGCAATAGGTTGAACATATTAAGTATGATTAAGTCCATAATTCAAAATGATACAAGATTCAAAAACAAAACTTCTTTTACAATCTTTGGATGAGCCTAAGGAAACAACTTATTATTTTAAAAATTGGTAAATAAAGAAAAAGAATTAAGCATCAATTCTACCTTAAGTCATCATTTGCTAAGGGGAATTTTGTCTTTATAAAAGTACCGACTAATAAATGAAAACCGAATAATATATTTAGAATATCAACATTTTGCAATCCTACAGAAACAGTGAATTAGGCCAGTGGTTCTCAATTGGAGCAATTTTGCCCTTCATGGGACATCTGGCAATGACTGGAGACAATTTTGGTTGTCACAACTAGGGAAGGGGTGCTTATAAGTATCTTGTGAGTAGGGGCCAGGGATGCTCTAAATATCTGAAAATGCACAAGACAGTCCTTCATATCAAAGAATTATCTGATTTGAAATGTCAATCATGCCGAGGAAGACTTTGATCTGGGCAATGATCATTGATGGTTACAAACATCAAAAATGGAGAAAAGTAGGCAGTAAGTGCTGATGGAAGTACACAGCATCTCCTATGAAGTAGTCATACCAGAAAATCAATCCTGAGTCTGATCAAACCTCTAGTTCAGTGGCTCTCAAACTCTACTGTATTCAAACCAGATATTCAGATCACCTGGTGGGCTTTGTAAAACAGATTGATGGGACCCTCAATCAAAGTTTCTGATTCTGATAGGTCTGGATGGGTCCCAAGTGTTTACATTTATAACAAGTTCCCACATGTTGATGTTGCTGGCTCACGAAGACGCTTTGAGATATAGTGCCAATTTAAAGGAAATACAATGTTAATTCATTATTCATCCATTATACTCTTTATTATACTATTGGAGTTCATTATACTATTCTCTCTGCTTTTGCACATGTTTGAAATTTTCCATGATTAAAAAATGGGGAAAAAAAGGTTATCTGTAGAAGAAAATTTAATAAATGGGGAATAGTTTAAATTATATTCTTAAGAGAAAAAAAATATGCATGGGAGAAAACACTAAGGGAAAAAGTTCAATATGTTAACTTTCAACATCTTTGCATGATGATAGAATTATGGCAATTTTAAAAAACTTCTTTTTGCTTTTCTGTATTTTACACCATTAAAGATGCTCTTTTTTATTTTAATAAAGTGATAAAATTTGCTCTGTGTTCAGCCTGGTGAACTGTACTTGTAAGTGTCTATATCTATTCCTGTACTCATAATGTCCTACTTTACCTAGTAGAGGGGTTTTTTTTTTTCAAAAGACACAGTCTTTTGCAGGCCATAGCAACTTGCTATAAGTATCGGGTAGTCCTAAAATATATCCATGAAATGACACAAAGCGAATATCACATGAGGCACAATGAGAGCCACCAAGGTTGAAAGGAGTGTTAAACAAAGAGGCAGGTAGACTGAGGTGACTCGCATGCTCTGGCAGTCTATGGAAGCAAACCAAAATCTAAGCCTATAAATGTCTTAAGGTTGAGAAATCAAAACCTAAGGACAGCCAACCAGAAATAACAAACTAGGCTTTATGCTCAGTCAATCAAATAATTTCCTTGCTTTGCATCCACCTCTCTTTTATAAAAGTCTTTACCCTAGCTTCTGTTGGTGGAGTACTCCAACTCACTTCAAGTTTGGTGCTGCCCAACTCTAAAGGATTTTTGCTCAAACTCTTTAAAAAATTTTAAGATGCCTTAGTTTATCTTTTTCTTTTTTTTTAGGAGAGGCAACCCTTGGTTGACCTCGCAGATTGCAAGGACCTTGTCAGTTTACAATCCCTTTTATAAATTATTTATTTATTTAATTATTTTATTTTTTTTTACGCCTACAGCACCTGGTCTTCCTAGGTGGCCTCCTATCCTAGTACTAAACAGGCCTGACCCCAGTTAAGTTTATCTTTTAAAAGGAGAGAAAGACCACATACATCCTGATATAAGAAATCAGGAAAGGCTGCATGGAGGAGGAGGGAGCCTTTGAATCAGAACATGAAAAGAATGCAGAAGACTGTGACAGAGAGGAAGTAGATAAGGTAGATGAACCAACAGGCAATGACTTTGATAGAAGCCACAATCAGGTAAGCTCACAGCCTGCTTGGAAAGAGCACAGGAGCCTAGGAAGTTTATAGGAGACCTTCGAGGTTGGGGATATTTTGTGAAGGGTGGAGAGTGCTCACTACAGCTTTTAAGTGTTTTGCTTTTTCAAAAGACTTGCCTTATTCTGGAAGCCTTCCTATATTGTTGCCTTGTATAGGTGTGGGTAATGCAGGCTCCTTTTCACTTTCCTTAACCCCTAATACTAGAGACAATTCTTTCTCTTCTAACCCCAATATGGACCATCCTCTCTTCAAATATGTGAGTACATTAGTTTCATTTCCACAAAGACAGCCCACTGCAACACTGCCCATGAATGCATAGGGCCCCAAGTTGAAGGACCAACTAAAGAGATTCCCAGGCCAGGCGCATTCTGGCAAGTTCTCCGAAGCCTGCACACATCCCTGACCAAGGCCCCACCAGCTGTGTGTCTCCTCTGCTGAAGAATGTGGCTGCACAGTGTCTGCTCATTTATTGGGTTTCCAAGTGAAAGAAGTGAAATTTGTAAAAATGCTCATTTTGTGTACACCGATTAGCATAAAATTGCTCCTTTGTCTCAGCTGCTATAGAGGACAATGGTATTGAGACTCCTAGCTAGGGACGTTGTCCCTCTCCCTTCTTCCACTCGAGCGCAACAAGCCACATCGCACAAGACCATAGGGAACCAGGATCGACTGTAGACACCAAGAGGAGGGCCCTCTGGCCTGAACCCCTTATCTCTGAGTGAAAATACAAGACAGGACCTGGAGACCTAGATGGGGCAGAAAATATTCCTCCCCAAAGTACAGTTTCTGTGTTCCTTTAGGATGGAAAGTTAGAACATCAGAAAATTCACTCATTTGTTATTTTGCTATCTATGCAGTGGCTACTGTGCCCCAGTCCAGACTCCTGGCATTTGAGAGAGTTGAAAAATAGTAAATCAAGTCTTTGCTTTTTCCAAGAAAAACTTGGAAAAACTCACCAGTTCTATGATGCTGAGATCAAAGTACACATATTTATTCTAAAATGCACAATTTTCCATTTTAATCTTATAATTAATAGTGCCCTAAAGTTGTAAATGACAGGAATTTTTTTCTTGGTGGCACATAAAATTATGGTTTGCTTAATAATTGACGGTGTCTTGGATTGGTAAAAATTTCACAGTGGAAGTCAATGACAAAATGTTCAAACTTCATAAACAAACGAAAAAGCCTTGTATTGGCAAGCTCTGTCCATCTCAAAGGAATTTCCCTCCCCATTCCAATCTTCCAAAGAAATATGTCCCAGGAGGCAAAATTGTGTTTTTGCCAATCTGAATATAAGATTGTGTATTTAAAATTCCCTAGGAGTTCCTGGTTCCTAGCAAAACGGCATGGAAACAGAAACAGAAGCAAGTTTAGGCAGACAGACTTAATTCTAAATTGCATTTTTGGTACCTGCAATTCCCCTTTTTTCCCCCTAGGGTCTTGTAGGATTAAATGAGATAAAGCATGGCCTGTAAGAGATGCTCAATAAAAGTTACTTTCCTCTTTATACAGAATTATTTGTTATACTGGACACAAATCTTTAAAAAAGCTCAGGAAATCTGCAAAATGTGCCTATCAGGCAAGGAACTGATAACTTATGCAAAGGCACAGAGCTGGCGAAAGAGACAGAGCTGAAGAATCCAAACAATCTAGTGCCCTATTTTTCTATACTACAGCCAGCTCCATCAAAATCCTCATCATAGGCCACAAGCCCTACGCTCTGGCTCCTGAAGAGCCACAAACCATTCAGAAAATGAAGCTCATTATAAACAAATCCAGAGAATGACATTAAAACGGCTAGGCTATTTATAAGACATTGATTGATTCTAGTGAACATCTGCGTGAGTTATTGTATCAAAAACGCAGGGGTCATAATTAGCTCTGATATGATCCAATGCCTGTGACCCTCTCCCCCTGACATCCTCTGGGGGCCACCGGTCCTGGCCCGACACAGCTGCTCTGCTACCTCAGTTTGCAGCTATATTGACACAGCCATTTTCATGGTAGGCCTGTTGTAAATTTGTTGTTACATGGTGCGTCTGCCCCAAATTGCACGGTGTACGTAAATTTTTGTGTGTGTGGCGGGGCTGGCACGGGGGTTGGGGGGGTACTGGGACTGAATGGAGCGTGTGATGGGGCAACCCGCAGGAGACCTAACCCTGATAAATTGTTTACTTGTTAGTGATGGGGCTCAAGAGTGGGCCGGGGGCTGCAGGCTCAGCGGGACAGACGTAGAAGGTGGACCCACGCCAATTACCAGCCATTGTGGTGTCCCACCCTATGATTGACACCAATGTCTCCCCTCTCACCATGGGTCCTTTTACTATCCCAGACCCAACACAAGCCCCACTGTGCTAATACCATGGTGTCTTCAATTTCCTCTGCTGCCAGCAAAAATTAACCTAGGCCTCCGGCCTGTAGAAGACCTAAGGCCTTTATTTTATTATGCATTTTCCCCCAGTTTTTCAAGGATGAGTTAAAAAATAGAGGTTGCTAAGGCCAGTTGGAGAACAAAGGAAGCAAAGGGACAAACATTATCTTTGGATGACTGACTTCAAAGTTAATGATCTTCCCTACTGAATTGTGCCCTCCGCTCCTCAGTGAGGTCTTTGCCATCAGATAAAGAAGCGCCTCTTTAATCCACTAACACTTCTTTGTCCCTTTGTGGCAAAATGATCATTTCATCAGTTTCGGGTACTCTCTGCCCAGAGAGTCTTTTAGCCTGAGTGATTCAGAGCAGGAGAGACAGAGAAGGGTATTTCTCTACATTTTTCCTCAAGTGACGGCTGAATAACTATGCAAAAAAATTAAGGCATAATGACCCAGCAACAGTGACAAAACCTAATTAGTCACGGAGGCCACTGGGTAATGAGCCGCAAAACCCGGCTCTTGAGTGTGTAATAACTGTATTTTTCTCCATTTCTTCCCCTTTAGTCACAGCCTTGTGTGGCATTTTTAACAAACTAAAATGGCACCAGATGCAACAGGGTTCAGACATTTTAACTTGAATTAAGAAACCATATGTTCCGATAAGTCATGGTCTCTTCTTTCCCACAGACTGGGTCGTCCATCTGTGAGGTAACACTCCAGTGGTGATGAAATGATGACCACTAGGACAATCACCCCACGAAGATGACAGAATGTTAGGGTTGGGAGTGGGGCCTCCAGAACCCTAGACAGAGGTTCCACTCCTCCAGGTGTCCTGGACATTCCAAGTGTGGGGCCCAGATAGATTCCCTAAGCATGGTAAGACTGAGAAGCTTAAGGAGGAAGAGACAGTGGGAGTGGGCAGAGGTGGGAAGGGCTCTGGGATGTTGAGAATTTCCTTTAACCATTTATGACAACGTTATCTACTTTCAGGTGGTTTAAGGCACAAATTAGCCAAGTGTGAGACTCACAAAAACCTTGGGGTCTAGGACAGGCCACATTACCACCACCTTTCTGAGATGAAGCCACCAAGGAGCAGGGAAGTTAGGAAATGCAGGAACCAAGATTGGAAGCCACATCTGAGATCATTATCCCAGTGTGTTTCCTAGGTTTGCTATCATAATTATTACTGTTAATAATAATTTTCTCTTAAAATTAGAAAAATTTTAATGGGTAGGAAGTTTGCATATCATGGTTTGGCATGATCTCTCTCTTCAACCCTAAGATACAAAGTCAGTGAGGTAAAATGTCATTAATATATCATTTTTATTTTGCGCAGGGCATTGTCTAGGGTGTGCCCTTAGCCCCACTCTGAGTTTAATGTGAGAAACTTCCAATCCCAGTCCAGGGAGACAATGCCCTACAGTGTTAACTTTTATTTCTCTACTTCGATAAATATCATCTTACTTCTGGCCGTCGCCAACTTTGGTCCTAGGACTGGGCTTATGAAACAACGGGCATCACTGTCTTTGTTCCCTGAGAGATAAGAGGCTGACTTTTCTTTTGTCCCTCTCCATACCTAGCAGACCAAAAAATGGTCTCCCCAAGATGACTCCAAGTCCCCCTACACGTCGATAAGGACCTCATTTCCTCCTGGGCCTCTGGCCATGGAATTCTATAGGGAAACTTGAATGAAGAATTCCATGGGGAATGTGAAGTATAGGATTAATCAGAGAATACAGACACAGGTTTGGACAAAGACTGCTATGCTACCTCCTTGGGGACATTTTTAAGTAGCATGTATTAAAAAAAATCAACGCTAATTCTCTCTCTATAAGAGGAACAATGCATAAATGAACATGCAAGCAAAAACAAAAAACAGAACTGGCTACACAATTTGGGGGTTTATATAATATAAATTATAATTTTAACTTCCCATAAAATTCTGACACAGCAAAGGCTTGGTGTCTGGGACTGCCTAATGTGACAGCTCTTTGTCTCTCTAATCCAGGATCCAGTACAAAATGAGAATGTGAGATCCCTTGTTTAAAAATTATTGAGAATTTCAAGACAGCTACAGCAGAGCATTAAACCAAGTGAGGGCCATTCTAAGCAGAGGGTCCTATGTGACTGCACAATCCACACACCCACGAAGCCAACCAGCAAAGAAAGCACTGCATCAGCGACCATGAAGTAAAGGCACACACCAGACACTGTGCAGAGTTCAGCCGAGGAGGCTGCCTAGCACAATTCAACTTCTCACTCATAACTGTTCAAAGTTGACTTTCTCCTCTAAACTTTGAACTTCGGAAAGTCTACTTTACTGTCTCAGAAGTACTGTATGTAAAATGGGGAGTTTCTCTACACAGACAATGCCATTTCTTCTTAACTCTTCTCCAAACTTTCATCTATTCTAGTTCCGGCAAGCTTGGCTGCTCTGTTCATTGGGCCTTTTCCTGCACTCAAGTCAAGTCATTATCCTCTTTTTATATACTGCACTTCGTGCCCTTGTGAACCTGTTGAAAAATAGTGAAAGAGAGTTGAAAAGTACCACTGGCTCCTAAAAATAGTGCTGACTAGGAGGCAGAAAGGGGGAACTCCGGTTTTATTCAGTGCTAAAGATAACACCACCAGAATGATAGACTCCTCCGAATTGTTTGTCCCCACTGGCCATTGTCCCTTGGGCACTGAATGAGCCTCTTAGTGGCTCTTGAGTGCCTGTCACAGGTAGGCACCCAACAGAGATAATTCCCAGCCTATGCTTGACTGCCCCTTTATAGACACTCACTCATGGTTCTGAAAGGCCTCAGACGCTGTTGAATAAACTCCTACTCGCTTCCATAAACTTTTTCTCCCACTGAATTTTCCGGGGATGTGAGCAGCTTCCCAGCCTCACCAGAGGATGCTTCTGAATGCACTCCTGTTCTGAATCAAAGCCTGACAGCCAAGCCTCTGTCCAAAACAAGAGAAAAAAAACAGGGCCGTTGGTCCCCAGGAGAATCTCTGTACTTTCTTCTGCAGGTAAAGGCCAACTCCCAGTGGCCCTGGCCTTTGTCCTGCTCTTCTTATGGGTTTATTTATTTGGGTTGCAGGAGGTCTTTTTTTTTTTTTTCTATGAAAGTAAAAAGCTGTTTGTTATCTGAGTTCTGTCTCTTGGTTTCAAAAAAAAAAAAAGAGTGTCCCTTGAGGGCATAGAGACTCTGGAGCATATTTGTCTTGGGAATGTCCTAGAAGAACATGGCTTTAGAGCTGTACCAAGCTAGGTTTGAATCCAAATTCTACCACTTACTAACTTGTGGAGCCTTGGATAAGTCACTTGCCTTTCTGAGCCATGTTTTCTCATGTATAAAATAGAGTTAATAATAACATATTTCACAAGCTCTTTTCTTTCAAAGATTAAAATAGACCATGTATGTTAAGCAGCAGTCCCAAACTGTTTTGGCACCTGTGACAGGTTTCCTATGAGAATCTAATTCCTGATGATCTGAGGTGGAGCTGAGGTGATGATGCCAGTGCCGGGGCGCGGCTGCAAACACAGATGCAGCTTCACTCGCTGGCCTGCCACTCGCCTCCTGCTGTGCAGCCTGGTTCCTAACAGGCCACAAATCCATTCCAGTCCACAGCAAGGGGGTTGGAGATCACTGGCTTAGAGTTTTTTAGAGAGAAGAAGGTTCATACTCCAAAAGGCAATTAATATTATAAGCAATCATCTATTAAATGTCACATTAATCATTCAGAACAGGCATCAAATACCACTCAAAGAAGAACAAGAAAATTGTGGGTTCAAGTCACCAGGAAATTCTTCACAACTAAGCACGGTATCAGAAAAAGTATAGACTTTGAAATCAGATAGACCCTAGGTCCAGTATTTCAACTCTGACACTTATTCCTTGTGTGCATTTGGGTAAGTAATTTAACTTCTCCAAGCCTCCTTTTGCCTACTTGTAGAATGAGAGTAATGATACCTACATTGAAAGGTAAGCAGAGAGGATTAAATGAGATTATATATGTACAGTACTTAGGAGAATACCTGGATCATGGCAGATGCTCAACAAATAGTAGCCGCTATTGGTATAAAGAGTGACTTCAGCTGGCCTTTGCAGGATGGCAGGAGTAGGGGAAGGCAAGGTAGGCACAGAATGAACACAGGCCTTGGGCCGGGAATATCTATGGTGGAATTTGGGGCAAGGTAAATAGTTCAGTCAGGTTGGCAAAGAGGGTAAGAGTAGGAAGCATGATTAGTAAGGAAGGCATACTCAAGAGTGTGAAGCCTTGAATGCGCGGCTAGGGAGGTTGGCATTAATTCTTGTTGGTTACGAGAGACAATGAACAAAGGACAGCCCCAATAACACGTAGGTTAAAGTCAACTGCAGACAAAGCCAGCAAGAGCTACAGCCCCTGATGCTCTAAACAGCCTTGTTCTGTACCACATGTTTCTCACCCTGCTCTACACCTCAACTGATGTGAACTGAACTTGAGAACATCTGTGCCCTAGAACTTGAGAAAATCCCGTTCGGTATACTGTGCCTTATGCTCAAAAAGCCTACTAGTAAAATTGAGCTGGACCAATCAGATGCTTCTTTGGGGTATTTGAAAAGAACAGGACAGTAGCTGCTAGAGCTGAGCAGAAAAATCTCCAGGCAGATCTGGGATTGGTGTGTACTACTTGGGACCATAAGTACGCTGAAGTTGGGAGGAAGCCAGTGGATAGAGAGCTCGGAGACTGGATCAGACATGGACAGAAGCGGCAACATCATTATGAGAAACGGCATGATGCATATGAGAGAGGTCAGGAGAGCTCTGACCTCTGGTAGTTTTCTGGTTCCAGATTCAGTTATGTGCATCCCTACAAAAATTCCCCTTTCCTTAAGGTTAGTTGAATGGGTATATGATTTCTAATTGCCCAAACTTCTCTAAGCACAGTAGTGTTTATCTCTTCTGGAAGTTCTTAAAGTTATTCCAATCCTTTAAAAAGTCTCATGCATATTAATATCTTAAGCAGCCTAGTTGTAGAGGGCATATGCCACTATAAGAAAGACAAAGAGTGGATTCTGATTGAAGAATGTGAAAATAAGGCCTATTTTAATGTCCCATCTCTTAACAAAATTTCTACTAAAGTCATCAAAGAAAATCAACTGTTATGGGGGAAAAATCCATTTTATCATTGGGAAGTAAGGAATAGTGCCATTCACATGTCCACAATTTTAAGAAATTTTAAGAAATTTCTTAATGATTTAAGATGCACAAGCAGGACCATATTTCTGGAAGGAAAGCTAATATGCCACTTGGTAGAGAAGACTGCCTGAATTATAAATGAGAGAAACTCCAGGGGGACCTAGACAACAATCTCTAGCTTGCAGCATTTCTTAGGGAAATCAATGAAGGGACAAATTTCGAGCTTCCTAAATGAGCCTCTAGAAGGGAAGAGCACTATAATGCAACAGGAATTGAGGTCCTGTTGCAACAGACCATATCTGATATGAATGGATGGTCTGTCAAAACACACAGAGGACCTGCCGAAGGTGGTTCCTAGCAAGAACAGTCTTGCATGTTAGGGAAGGGAATGGATGAGGTTAATTTAGACAACTACACCCAAGGAAGAAACCCTCACACACAAAAGTAAGTATCCCTGCTTTGACACCTCCCGTGGCTGCTTCCTTCTAGCCCAGGAGATGAAGGTATCTCTGATCAGTGAAAGAGTAACACAAACTGCGGGCTGCTCCTCATAGCTATTCTCCTCCTCTTTCTAAGTGGGGGCTCATGGCTGTTTAGAATAAAAAGTATATTTCCCAACATTCCTGGCAGGTAAGATTCAGTCTTGTGACAAAGTTCTGGCTAATGGAATGTAAGTGGAAGTACCATATGGCAGTTTCCATATACCTCCTTAGTCTTTTCTTTCATCTTTCCTTCATCCTTCTATCTGGAACATGAATGTTATGGCTAGAACTTGATCTTGAACCATGAGAATAGGGAACACATTCTTATGATGGCAAAGCTATAAGCAGTCTGCATCCCTGAAGACTTAAAGAGAGCTACCTTACCAGCCCTAGATTGATTAGCTCCGGATTTTTACATAAGACATATATTTTACATAAGATAAATAAATTTCTATCTCGTTTAAAATATTGTCATTTTATATCTCTGATATAATCAAACCTAATTCTAATTGATTCAAAAAGTAACACTATAGTAAATCTGAAATATGCACATTTCTCTTCACCTGAATTTAAAGAGCTGTGTAAAGGTCATACATAATTAATCACAGAAACCTTAATATGGACAAATAAAATAAAGACTTTCTCTTGCAAGATTAGCAAAAGGAGAGAATTCCCTGCATACATAGAAATATTCAGCAATTCAATAGAAAAGGCCAATCTGAGGTATGAGAAGACATACAACCCTAAGAAATAAAGGAGAACTGTAGAAAAAAATCTCCAATTTGTATTGTTAAAGCTCTAGAAGCTATTGAGTCTATAAAACAGGATCAAATCACCAACAAGAGGAAAAATCTACATAAAGTTTTTTTAAATGAGCAAAGTATAAGTAATGAATTTTAGAATGCAATGAAGGCAATAAGAAGCAGATTGAGCACTGTGGAAATCTGGGTGTTTATGGTTATTTACTGTGTACATTCCAGCTTTTACTATTTTTACTCAAATTTACAATCCAACATTCTACTCTTTCCAACATTTGACTTCACCTGTTTCACTAAGAATATTAAGTCCATCGGGTTTGAAATCCCTTAAACTTTTCTCTATTCACCTATACCTCATCTCTGACATGCCTGCACTCTCACCAAAAACCCTCTAATCTAAGAGGAAGATGTATATTTTCCCATTTTAAGGCCAATCTTTGAAACTCTACCCTTGGTACCTCCTTTTCTGATTTCTCTAAGATCAGGTTCTTGTTTTTCCTCTCTGTCCTGTATTATTACCCCTCCATTCTTTGCTGCGTCCTTTGATACAGATTATACAGTTATGCATGGCATAATGATGTTTTGGTCAACGACGGACTGCACATACGATGGTGGTATACCATATAGCTTAGGGGTGTAGTAGGCTATACCATTTAGATTTGTGTAAGTGCCCTTTATGATGTTTGCACAATGACAAAATCACCCAATAACAGGTTTCTCAGAAATGTATCCCATTGTTAAGTGGTGCATGACTGTATGTTCAAATCCCCCATCTTTTCAAAAATCCTGTAATTCTTCGTCTTCCAATAGTATTACATCACCTATTATCTCCTGTCCCAGACATAGTTCCCAAAAAGAATAGGTAGCACTCACTACCTCTATTTTATCACTTTCCAAGTACTGTTTTTTAAATGAGTTGCTTAAAATAAAGCTCCTTATTATAAAATATATTAACTGTTGAAATTTTGAAAAACATAAGACACATAGAATAAAAATCATCCATAGATCTGTGACTCGGTGACAATTATTGTGAATATTTTGGAGATTTTTCTATTTATCTAGTCTATATATATCAAAATATAAAATTAAATTATACTGTAATTACAGTTTTGCAGGCTTTTTCTCACTTTATACATTTTACAGTTTTTCTACATTATCAAATTTTCTTTAAAAATATATTAATTCAAATAATAACTTATATATGGATGTTTATAGCAGCACTATTCACAATAGCCAAAAGGTATAAACAACCCAAGTATCCATCAACTGATGAATAGCTAAACAAAATGTGTTAAAACCGCACAATGGAATATTATTCAGCCACGAAAAGGAATGAAATACTGATACGTGCTACCACATGGACAAATCTTGAAAATGTTAAGTGAAAGAAGCCAGACACAAAAGACCACATACTGTATGTATAGGAAATGTCTAGAATACACAAATCCATATATCTGGAGAGTAGATTAGTGGGTGCCCGGGGTTAGAGGGAGGGGCAATGAGAAGTAATTGCTTAATGGGTAAGGAATTTCCTTTTGGAGTAATGAAAATATTCTGGAACCAGTTAAGAGTGATGGTGGCACAACACTGTGAATGCACTAAATACCACTGAATTGTACACCTTAGAGTGTATTTTACCGCAATAAAAAAAAAGATATTCCAAAAAGAGACTCATGGACATGGACAATAGACTAGTTGTTACCAGAGAGTGGCGGGGAGAGATGGGACATGGACAATAGACTAGTGGTTACCAGAGAGTGGCAGGGAGAAAGGGGGAGGAGGGAGGTAGATGGGGTAAAAGGGGTCAAATATGTGGTGACATTAAAGAATTAAAATATTAAGTCAGTACTTTAATGAGCCCCAAAATAAAATAAAATAAAATAAAAATTAATTATTGTTGAGTTAATAATACACAAAAATAAAAATAAAATAAAATGTATTATACTACTGTGAAATTAAAAAAAAAAAGATATTCGATGATTATAAAAGATTACATTATGTGGCCATGCCATAATTTATTGAACTATTCTTCTATTGCCTAACATTTAAGTTATTTTGAATTTTGCTTTTCACACAATACAATAAAGTTATTTTATCATTAATGAAACAAGGAATATGACAGTTGGTTTGATACATATTTTTATTAAATTAAGGGGTATTAATCTATTGCTAGTATTTCAGGCATTTTAATCAGAAGCAAGAGATGAATTTTGTCAAATATCTTTCCGACATTCATTGAGATAATTATTTGTTTTCTTAATCTTTTGTCAATGTATTTTATTTGTGTATTTTCTTAGAGCAAACTGTTCTTGCATTCCTGTTATACTTCTTATTTGGTCAAAAGGTACTACTGAATTCTGTGTACTAGCATTTTATTTTGGACTCTTCCATCCATATTCAGAAATGAGATGATCTAAAACAAAATGTCTGGTGTCTTAGACTATTTGCAGAACATCAAATAAGTTTAAAAACTTTTGGTTAAATGCATTTAACAGGATTTTTTTATTACGGAGATCTTTAGAGCCTTTCATATGCAAACATGCATTGTGACTCTCCAATACAATACGATAATTTCCCACATTTATCAGACCATAGAACACATTTTTCAAGTCATATCCTATTAATGAAAGTCTTCCATAATATGGAAGTGTGTTCCACGGAACACCACTGGAAAACTAGCTATATTTTTCTTGTGGGCTAACATTGAGGATATTAATTTTGCTTACTTCTTAAAATAAATTGGGCATCTCTTCTTGCACTTAGAAACACACACACACACACACACACACACATACACGTTCTCTCTCTGTCTCTGTCTCTGATTTTTGAGAAGTCCATAATATGGAAGTGTGTTCCACGGAACACCACTGGAAAACTAGCTATATTTTTCTTGTGGGCTAACATTGAGGGTATATATTTTGCTTACTTCTTAAAATAAATTGGGCATCTCTTCTTGCACTTAGAAACACACACACACACACACACACACACACACACATTCTCTCTCTGTCTCTGTCTCTGATTTTTGGGAATTTTATCTCTTTCATTGATTTTATCACAGAATTATTGCTTGTTAACTGTAAATTCAGTCTCTCAATTCTCCAATTTGGAAATTTCTGTTTTTATCTGCATTATTTTCTTCTGTATCAGTTAGTATTCTATCGGGAAAATAGAAACTACAAGAGTTATGTGAACAGAGGAAATTTAACAAGGAATTAGTTAAATCAGCAAAAGGGGACTCAGATGGCACAGAACTAATAACACAGGAAGTCACTGCCAGTCTCTGGGGGCACGAAGTCAGAGTTGGGTGTTTTAGAACTTGGAATCTTGTGGGAAGGAACCCTCTAAAGTTGGGACCTGATTTCTGAGGAGGGGCTGCTAATGGCTGCTGCTCGTATCTTTGAGAGGGCACGATAAGCCTGGCTCAGGGTGTGTGGAAAAAAGCAGGAAACTGAACCCATTATTGCTGTAATGAAAACTCATTGTTCATGTCTAATCTACTCCTCCTCATTATAAATTAGTTTCTTCCACCAAGTTTTAAGTTTCCATTCTTCTCAAATTCCACTTGCATGAGGCTTTTTAGGTAGTCATGTTGGCTACCCTACAATGCCTATAGCTCAAATGACCAATATTGACAACTGACTCAATCTCTGACTAAATTTCAAACTCCTGGGAGAGAGACTCTAAATTGGTTAAGCTTGAGTCGGGTGTCCACATGGGTCAAAACAGCTGTAACCAAGCTGGAGTCATGTAGTTCTCTGGGCTCCCTCTTCTAGAATGTGAGACAAGTTTTCTAAGAGGGGGCATTGTTTGGGGAGGAAATGGTCAAGCTATGACAGGGGTAAGCACAGAGTTAAGGGAATTTCTTTCCACCCTTTGAAGTTTTGGGCTACAGTTTATGGTCCTATGAAAATGCCTTTAGGATATAAAATGACACGATAGCCATAGAAATGCCATCAGCAGATGTTTCAATGATCAATTGTTTTTCAAGCCACTATTTCAAATGCACGCTAGCCTCAAGGAAGAAGTTTTGAAGTTTTGGGCTACAGTTCATGGTCCTATGAATATGCCTTTAGGATATAAAATGACACTTTAGCCACAGAAATGCCATCAGCAGATGTTTCAATGATCAATTGTTTTTCAAGCCACTATTTCAAATGCATGCTAGCCTCAAGGAAGGAGATCAGGCTATGAGGTTAACCACTCAGTTATGACACATACCACACAAGACTCCCTACGCTTCTAATAATTAGCATATCCTTTCTGCTAGCCATGGGCACACTCAAGACTAACTAGTAAGGCCCACAGTCAGCCAATGATCAAGACCAGAGTCCCTCCCTGATGGAGAAGTGCAAGTAGCAATCCCCTTTTTGAACTTTCCAGGACTCCCAACCTTCTAGCAACATGCATAGAAGCATATAGGTACCAGTGTGTTAATTTGGATTAATCAGCTATGTTGAGGTAGGAAAGAAAACAGTAGCTTTCTGTAGAGAATCCAACCAAGGGTAATGGTCCTAAAGGATCTTCAAACTCTTCAAGGGTCCCCTAGTGGCCTGAAGGGGGCAAAGCTACCTCCCATGCCTCATTTAATTCTTGAGGAGCCTCTCATAACAGAAGAGAATCTGATTAATTGTTTGTTACCATTTGGGCCACATGCAAAGGTTTAACACATATCAAGCTACAAAGTTAAACCTAGAAAAAGAATAATCTAAATATAGTATATTTTAATACTCGTTTGTACATTATCATTCTGATAACAGTGGATCAAAATTCAAGTTGAATAGTTTAAAAAAACAATTTGCATTTCCCTTTTTCCTGTATTCTGCCCTGTTGTAATTACTGTGATGATAGAACACTCAAAAGCCATAATGTGAACTGAAGTTTTACGAAATGATATATTAGTGAAAGTCCCTAATGCCCAGTTTTTATTGTATTAGTTTCCAAAATGTCTATAACCTATTGTTTAGTTTCTAAAAACTTAGTCATTCTGGGATGGAATTTTGTAACACCCGCCCGCCTCCCCCCCTCCCCAGCCAAAAATCAAAAACAAACAAACTCCGGTTGTTGCCTCAAAATACCTTTTTTAAAAATTCTTTTTTAAATCTTTAAAGGTCCAGCCTGCTGGTTAACTGAGAGAGTGCCTGGGTTGATTGACAGTATCTGTCAGAGGCAATGAACTCCACTTCAACGTTGCCTTTATGCTGCTGTGTCAAGTTGTTCAACTGTGACCCTTCCATCTGTTCCAGCTAATCTGAAAGTCATTTAGACCTACTTCCCCATTCATTTGAAACACAGCACATTCTCCTGTTAACACACATATGCAAAGCCGTCCGCTGTCAGCAACCTATGGGTTTTCTTGAAAAGTCTCACTTACAACATCTGTATAAACATTTACACAACAGAAAATCCATTTATTGACTATTACTGCATCCCTAACTTAATTTTTTCAGCATTTCTAAGTATAGGGTCATTTTGAACAGAAATTTAGAAGTTTACCTCCCTAAATTAATTTTTTAACAGAAACAGTCCATTGACTTTGACAGTTCAAAAAAATTATTCTGTATTGTATCTTAAGACTACTTGAGAATTTATTATTTCATTTTCAAGGATTCAGTTGAACTTGAAAATATTTGCATACTTTCAACTGGTCTGATTTACTTACATTTTACTAAGATACCTTCTACTGCATGATTCTGTTTTCTTATTTGTATGTCTTACATGACCCTATTAAATAAGTTACTTAGCTAAAAGTAAAAAACAACATATAACAAAATAAGCAAATAAAATGGAAAAGCTTATTTGGGTGATTTATATGGATGTTTTTTGCATTACGAGTAAACTGAAACTGCATTTGGATGTAACAAAAGGAATACTCAAATCATGCTAAATGAATTAAGACCTCCTTTGGTCTAGAACTTTAAAAAAAAATTGTTTCGCTTTAGTTTAATCTGGCTCCTTCTCTGTACTCTGTGCAGGTCTATACTGTATTTCTCAGGTATGGCTTCAACCCTGATCTTGACCCTCTGTATAACCTTGAATGAGTTACTTCTCTCTGAGACTTAGTTTGTATGAGAGAGTTAGAGGAGATGATCTCTCAAGTCCCTTCTAGCTCTGACATTCTCTGTGCATCTAAAACTAGTTCTATACATCCTTTCCTCTCTGATAAAATCTAGATAATATTCTCTAGAATAGAATATTATCTCCAACCACAAATGTACAAACTTCTCAGGGAGTTTTAAGAAAGTATTTCAGAGGTTTAGGAACTTAATGGACTACCCTCTGTGAAATGTTCCTAGAATTTAGATTTACATCCCTAGCTCCAAAAGTTTTTTTATTGATCTATTCACAAAATGTGACACTTTCTCCTTTGAGGTTATATTTCCAACAGTCAAAGGTTCTTTTCATTATATTCATAAACAAATCATTTAATCTTTTCATGCTTTAGTTTTTTTATCTGCGAGATGAAAATAATATCTGCTTGAGTACAAAAAGAAATAACTCTTAAGTTCAAAAGGAGATAAGTGAGGAGATAGGTACTTCTTAAACTGTAAGTTGCTTTACAGATGCCATTATTATTTTTCTTGTAATTATTACTACTGCTGCTGCTACTCATAAGTTGATCCTCCTCTGTATCACAAATGTGAATGAAGTACTATCTAATAAATTACTGTTTCAGACACCTATGGAGAAAAATAGAAGGGAACTGCAGATGTGTATCAAAAGTTTTAAAACATTTATAACTTTTGGCACAATAATTTCACTTCTAGGAATGTATCCTATTATTACATAAGGATGTATCAAAGTACTGTTTATGATAACTCATATTTAAATCAATTCAGTATCCATGAGTACATATTATCCAGCCATCACTGAGATACTATGTAGCCATTCAAAATGGTGTTTTGGAAAAATATTTAATGACTTAGAAAACGCTCATACTACATATAAAGGAGTAAAAATAAGCCAAATGCAAACTCTTATTTACATATTATTGCAATTATATGGCAAAATATATTGTCTAAATATATCTTGAAGAAAAAAGATATATTGAAGTATATTTAGTGACTGTCAATAGAGTATAGATAATGTCTGTTTTCTATCTGTCTCCGTGTTCTCTAAATTTTCTTTTAAATATGTATTTTTTTTTTTTGCTTTTTATTTTTTTAACAAACTGTAGCACCTCTTCCCCTTCCAAATTTCAAATCACATATTCATTCATCCAACAAAAACGTACTGAATATCTCCTGGGATCTTTGCCCTCTGTTAGATATGGTAGAGGGGCAGAGGTAAATATCATGGCTGTAGGCTTTAAGAAGCTTACAGTCTAGAATAAGAAATTGTTCCTTATACAAAGAAAGTCAGTAATGAGAAAAGGATCCTACAGAACAGTGCAAATGAACTGCCATAGAAGTTAGGAGAGAAAATTTCTCTGAGGATGTGACGGATAGGCTACTTATTAAATCCCACAAAGATTATTATTGAGGGAATAAGCAGTTGATAGAACTATCTTATTCTGATTAGAGTCTGCACAGACTATATCTTCTCATTAGGAAATGGAGAGTATTTTAGCTTTGTTTTTATTTACTGGAATGTTCCTGTCAAATTAAGCCCCACCTGGGTGAGTCTCATATTTGCCCAAAGAATAGATAAAATTTAATTCATCGGCAATCCATTGTTGGGAAGTGAGATACCTTAGAAAAAATTTGAAGAGTCTTCAAATAGTGACCAAAAATATATATGGGCACCTGGATGCATCTTGTTACTCTCACACAGTCCCCTAACTCAGAAGTACAACTTTAAATACAAATGGGGAGGCACTAATGTGAGGAGGAAAAGAACACTTCCAATGCAGTCCAGAATTCTCTAAGGGAGAAAATAAATACAATGTAGTCGGAGTCTATGATACTGCACCCATTGTAGAAATACAAATAAAATCGTCTATAGAGCTGTCCCATCTTCTACCTGCAACAGCACCATTTTCTATTTGTAAATAGATTGGGGTTAGAATATTCCATTTGGATGAGCACTTCTAGCATGGGTCATGAACTTCAGGTGCTAACAGTGGCCAGTCAGGTCTCATAGATATGTGAACTAGATGGGGAAAAGACACTTATGGGGTGGTACTGCAGTAAATTGGAGAGCATGTGCTTCATCTAAAGGTATACTTTTTAAAATATATAAAGTACCATGCCTACCCAACAATTCACATCTGTGGGCCAGCTTTGCCTTCCTTTCCTATAGCCAATCTGTGCCCTGCACAGAATGGCCCACAGGAAAGCATATCTATCAGCCCATTATTCATGATTCCAGGTAAGGGCCTTCAGTATTCCCACCAATTCTAGTTTCAGACCCTGAAAATGATTCCCCCTCATTGAGGAACCTAGAATAAAGAGAAGCTGAGACATAGCCCAGTGTGACCAGAGAGATAAGCAGAGTGTGAGCCCTAACCGGGGCAACATACATGGTGAAGGAAATCACACCGAACTCATCAAAGAACTGAATCAGGAGGTATTGGTCTCTTTCTGGTGCCTCCAGATCCTGAGACAAATTGCTCCATGCTGGTGGTTCTTGCTGGAGATGATTTTGCCTCCAGAGGCCATCTGGCAACATCTGTAGATATTTTTTATTGTCACAACTGGCATCTAGTGGGTAAAGGCTAGGGATGCTGCTAAACACCCCTCAATGTACAGGACAGTCCCCACAGCTAAGAGTGTTAACAGTGTGAAATATGGAGTGAGGGGGCTATTTAGATTGAGTGGTTAGGAAAGAGATCTGACGACATGACATTTATAGTGAAATCAGATTGGTCCAGAAAAACAATCTTTCTAGGAAGATCTAGGGGGAGAGCAGGTCAAGAGAGGAAATAGCAGAAGCAAAGCTCTGAGGTGGGAACGAACTTGGTAAAAGGGAGAAACAGAAATCAGGCTAGTCCTGCTTCTGCTTGCCTCTAGTTTGCCATGAAATTTACTGGACATAATATGAACTGAAACACAGAAATTTTAAATTGATAATAGGATATGAGCAATCATCTGGTCTAACCCTCATTCTATAAATGGGGAAACTGAGGCTCAGGGAGTCAAAGAAAGGTCATATAACAAGTCAATGGCAAAGAACTTAGATCTGGCTTCTACTTCTGTACTCTTCTTGGGCATTCTGGTTTAACCATCACTGATTTTTCTTTTTCTATCCTAAAGCTCAATCCACTTAACATCCCTCTAAATAAAACTTACCGTATATAAGTACTTCATGTATGTTATTTTAAATGTGTTCCCTATAAAAGCATCCTGCATTATCTATTCATCACCATAATACCCAAAAGGGACTATGAGTATCCCTGCTTTACAAATGGTAACTTGGAGATTCAGTGAGATCTAGCCCATGTTCATGGATTGGAAATATTAATACTGTCTATACTACCCAAAGTGATCTATAATTTCAGTGCAATCCCTATCAAAATTCCAATGACATTTTTTACAGAAATAAATTTTTAAAAAATCCTAAAATTCTGTTGGAACTATGAAAGACTCCAAATAGCCAAAGAAATCTCGAGAAAGAAGAACAAAGTTGGAGCCATTGATCAAAATTCCAATGACATTTTTTACAGAAATAAATAAATAAATAATCCTAAAATTCTGTTGGAACTATGAAAGACTCCGAATAGCCAAAGAAATCTTGAGAAAGAAGAACAAAGTTGGAGCCATTGCACTTCCTAATTTCAAACTATATTATAAAACTATAGTCATCAAAACAGTATGATACTGGCATAAAAACAGACACATAGCCCAATGAAACACAGAGGCCAGAAATAAATCATGCATGGGCACTCAGCTCATCTTTGACAAGGGGACCAAGAATAGTCAATGAGTAAATGATAGTCTTTTTAATAAATGACATTTATTAAATATATGTGGGGGTGTGATCTGAAGGGCCAGGTAGGGATGCTTCTCCGACTCATCAACTATTCACTCATGAATCGAATTCCTCAGCCTGAGCCAGAGTCTGATATTCCAGAATGAATGATTAAGTCTTTAAGACTGGCAACACAGAGGTGTTTCATTCTCATGCTGAGGAACATGATGGGCAAGTACATCTCTGCCAGAAAAGAGGGGAAGGAGAGAGAGGGGAAGGAGAGAGAGAGGATGGAGCTGCTAAAGCTGGAGTAATCATCAAGACATCCCAAATTGATAGCTTTTTCCCTTTTTGCCCCAGAGCCAGCACAGTAAGGGCTATTTCAATGCCAGTAGAATTAAATGAAATTGCATCTGGTCATTTCACAATAAGGTAATTAGTTGTCCTAGAGCATCGGGGATGGCCTTGGCTTATGCCTGTTGTCCAGCATAATTATTCATAGCATCCCCTTTCACTCTCACAATGGCTCCAGGCTAGATAATAAATTATATGCTCAGGAGCTCTAGGGTCCACAGGCCATAGGAGCAGGGCAGCTCCGGGTAATGCTAAGAGTGCTAGTTGGACAAATCTCAGTCTATCTCCACCTAGATCTGTCTAGGGTGCCATGACCAGCCAGAACAACAGACCAGCAATTGGCCACTAAAGGAAAGATTCTATTCACTACTTGCAGCCAGATCTCTAACATGGCCAGAGTGGACATTTGTTACTTTTTACCCGTCTATCATTCATTCTCACACTTTCTCGGAAAGCTCTCTGGCTGTGCTTAGGAAATCCCACTCCTCTCACTATTAAGCCAGGGGAGTCATGGATAAACATGTGACCCACGCAGGACAATAACAACATTTTAAATCCTTGGTACCAGGGGTTGGTTTGGCGATAGTCCTGTGATCTAAGCTTGAACAATTAGGGTTCAACACTGAATTGCCCACATTTGAAGTTTCCCTGCTACAGGATGCCTGACAATCTTGAAAATCGATGCCAAGATATTTTGAGACCTGGTTGGATTGCTGAGAATTTAGGTGAAAGCCTGGTCTCATCTTTCTACTCTGAGAGGAAAGCCTGTCTAAGATAAGAATCGACACAGAGGAAAGGCAGAATAGAGGGCTGGGGAGGGGGTGGGGAGATGAATCCTAAGGACATTGTTTAAATCCCTGTATCCAATGAGGCCCAAAGCCACTATTTCCCTAAACATTTAGGTGTGGTAAACTAGTCATTTCATTTTCTCTTTTTTAAAATTCAATTTAAGTTGTGTGCCTATCTCTTAAAAAACAACAATTCTATTTAATATCAGGATATTAACGAAACACCTTTATGATTTTAGAAACTTGAGAACAGATGCCAAAGTAAGAGGAGTCACAGAATCTGGCCTTGAGACATTCTCACAGAAGCTCATTCTGACCTGAGAAATGGACTCTACAGACAATGCTGCCTGCCCCATCCCTGCTTATGTGAAGCAACAAAATTCACTTCTTGAAGCAACCTAATCTACAAACTCAGACCCTCTTTCTAATGAGTTGCAATCTTTATCCTACAGCCTTTAGCATATGGATTCTGAGTCAGTCCCTTGCAGTCACACAGAACAAGTCTGCTTGCTCTTATTCTTGACAATGCTTCATATATTTGAAGATATCTTTTGTCCATTAGAACATTATTCTCACATGCCATGGTTCTAGACCTCTATCATATTGCTCTTACTCCTTGGGGGGGGGCAGGTCTCACAGAATACACTCCATTTTATAATGATAATCATTATCATCATAGCCAAGATGTATTAATCATTTACTGTTAGCCAGGCATTGCTCTAAGCAATTTACAGGCCTCGTCTCATTTATTCATCACAAGTCACAACAACCTTATACTAAATGGGTACTGTTATTATCTCCATTTTACAGATAAGAAAACTGAGGTTTAGAATATTAAATAACTTGCGTAGAGTTATGTAAATATTAGGTGCTGAGTCTGGGATTTACATCCTAATCTGACTGAATTCATGCTATATTCACTACTATACAATACTGCTTTTATGGCCTGTAGCAAAGGGCCTGATACTACACATAGGAATTTGGATAGTAACTCAACATCACATTGTATTTGTACAGATGGCTACACAATACCAATACAATATCTATGAGAAGAAAACACATTTTATTGTTTTAAGCCACCATATTTGTAATTTTCTATAGAAGCAGCCATAGCAACTAATACAACTGCTGGGTAGTTTTGGATCTTAATTCTCTAAATCAATGAAAAAATTATACCTCCCAACCTTAAGCCATCAGCAATGTAAATGATCTGGATCACGCCCTCTATATATACAGTCATGCAACTGCTAAAATGTAGATCATACAAAGGACATTTATGTCATTGTCAGAGTAGGACACTGGTTTCATACTAGAAATTAGTAGACAAAGGGGACTTCCTGGTTTAGTAAGAAAGTTTGGGAAAAAATGGGTTGAAAACATTTGAAAAAGTTTCTTTGCTACAGGACTTCTCAGAGCCTTTAATATGCTAATGAACATTGTAAATCTCTAAGTAGGAATGTGCTCTTCAGTGTTTACCAAGCTAATTTGATTACAATCATCCCATACAACACCCCCACCCCGAAGTACTTCTAAGGACGGGTGTTGTAAAGCAACAGGAGAAAACATATCTAGCTCAACCACCTCACTGGACTGATTATAACACCGAAATCCAGAGCATCTGTTTTGCCCAAATCCCACTGCTGGTAGTGACACAATCAGGGCCATAACACAGGCCTCCTAATGTTTTATCCAGCATCTCTCCTACTCAACATGTATGACATCTAAAAAGGAAGCACTGAATTTCATCTTTAAAATAAAGGGAGGAGAGTTCTCCGAAGATGACTTTATTGAAGGGATACATTTTCTGCAGTGAGTTAACAGCACATAGAATACGGCAATGAGATATGCGGAAGGTGGACTTTTCCTGTCTTTTGTTATTGGCATTGACCCTGAAGGCCCTCTGTCCTCCCCTAGAAGCTTAAGGGACTTAGATCAAGGGCAGATTTTGAAATTGAATTTATTCAGATTAAGCAAAACCTTCAGTGAGAGGATTTACTCCCCACAAGCTGTTGCCAAGTTGGGGCTATCTGGGCCAGGCTCACTTTTCTGTGCTACAATGGACTTGTTCCCAAGTTGCTGGCAGCGGCCAGGCAGCCATTTTCCTGGGACATGAAACATTCAGAGCTTCCTCAGCCTCCTGGATCCTCTTCTATTTCTCCAACATTTTTAGACTGACTCCTGGTAGGCTGCAGATTTCTTAACCATTGCACAAGGAGACAGTCCTAGAGAAAGGAGCCAGAGATGCAGAGTCTAGAAACATGCTCCATCCTTGGTTAGCATTTGACAGGTCTCAATGAAATTGTTCCTGGCAAAGAGGATATTTTGCTGGGAAAACAATTTAGAGGAGGGCAGTTGGGAATCCATGGTTACAAGTAGTTGTTTGTTTGGGGATTTTCCTTGTAATGCAGTATCTTTCTGGTTTGCTAAATGCTAATTTTACTTCCCAAGTTGGAAAAGTTGCCACTGATTTTGAGGGGTCTGGATGTGGCAGAGATAACAGCCATAGAAACGTCTCTCAAAGTGGCGTTCTATTTCCAGGATATAACATTACCACCCTCTGCCTTTAAGACTGAGTTTCTCTAAGCATTTGAAAGGGACAAGTGTCCAGTTTTTCTCTCTAATGTTCATATTTTTAAATTAGCTTTTACTGCTTTTCCCCCTTATTTTAAAAAAGCAATATATACTTCTTTTAGAAATGTTAGAAATACAAGAAAAGTCTAAGGAAGAATATAAAAAATCTTCTGTAATCTCAGCATAAAAAGGTAAAGGACATTAAAATGTTAGGCTCCAAGTCCTTTTACAGTCATTTTTAAATACCTTAACAAGATGCTAATGAGAACAAACTTTGAGGTTAGTCCTCAAATGTCCAAGAGATGGAAGGTAGCCTGTGTGGTTCAGCTCTGTATCAAGCACAAAGAAAATCATCACCTATAATTTAATGAGCTACTATTAAAACAAAAAGCTTAGCTTATCGTGCTGGATGGGGTCTGAGAACCCCACTGAACAGGTGAGAAAACTGAGCACAGTGAGTAACTGGCTTCCTCATATCACCCGCATCTCAGCGGTAGAACAGGGACCACAAAAAACTTCTGTTACAGTGTTCTTTTCCTCACTATACCAGCTGTTTTTCTATAGAAAGTATTATAGTTACAAAATTCAAGTTGAGTAAGACCATTTGGCTATGCCAAACCTCAAAGCATGAGGAATTTTTATGCACTAATTATTTAGTATTATGGAGAAGGAAATAATCTCCACATAAATACAAATTTCCAAACTACGAGAGGTCAGCTATTTAAGTACAAAGACTTTTATCTGAATTATAGCCAATTTTAGTGGAAATTATTCTAAATATGCCTTTTTAAAGACAGTTACATTTAATCTTTTCTTGATGACCTAAAGTCATGAGCATCAGTTTTTATTCTATGTTGTAATACAGTGAGACCTTCTCGGATTGGTAAATTGTAAACCTCTGAATGGCTCCAGACTGCTAAGCTTTTATAGTTTTATGTTTGCTTTATATGGATTTTCTGTCTCCCCATTCACAATCAAGCTGTCAGCTATTATTTCTTGCTGCTCCCAGTATGTCTGAGATTCTCTCCTCATTTGTTCCCCATCTGCTATGCTACTTCTAATCTGTTACGTGCTGCAGAAGCAGATATTCATGTTTGTTACAAGTATTTGTAATGTAAGAGTAAATGGGCTCTGAGTGAGTACTGAAGGGCTCTCTCAGTTATTTAAGTTAGTGAGCAGAGTTAGCGACATATAGTTCGATTGCTCCGAAGCTGTTTTAAGCTTGTTTTCCTTTTAGATTGAAAAATAAATAACGTCCAAATAAATGATACTGCATAGTACTTTTTAAAAAAATAGATATAAACAGGCATGAAGAATTCAGACATTCCTTGCTTATTTATGCACGTCAGTCTTTCCTTGAGAAGAGATCCACATCTCTAAGCAACAGAGTGGGTCCTGGGTCCTTTATGTTATTTCTTTCATTTCTTTAAAATTTCTAAAATAACTTTCCAACATAAAATTGTTTTTTTTCTAAACTGAAGTGGAGATCAAATGGCAGCACAGCCAAGGCATCACTCATAGGGCCCAAGTACAGAGCACAGATCTTTGACATCAGCGGCCGCTATCCCCTCCCCTGAAGTACAAAAGCTGCCAGCGTTTTCACCTATTCACTTGTCGCTTGTATATTTTTGAAAAAATTAGCTTTCCACAGCATAACTATGACCCAGCAAATTAAAACAGATTTTTTCTTCATTCAAATTTTAAAATTCTTTTAATTGATCAGTAAGACTGATTTTCCTACTCTGTCACAATATTTTCTCCTAGATTCTAGATTTCTAAAAATACATTTGCCAAGACTAAACGAGAAAATGAGTTAAACTAGTAAATAGCTAACCTCCAAGTTCACATGATACTGAAATCATTTTTAAAGCTACCATTAGAAATGGTGCTGTAGGAGCAGCATGGCCTGTAAAAGCCAAGCGATTTGCAAAATTATGCCAAGACAAGGAGTTACTCAATGCAAACACCTGCTTGGGAGTGATTATCAAATTATCCACAGGGTAACTATGACCCTGCCAGCTGAACTTTCCTTTGCCCTGCAACTCCACGGTCGTTTGTATTTACCAGGAGACACTCACAAACCCACCGCACTCTGCTAAACCAAATGGCCAAAGTAAACAGCTCATATTGGAGTTAATGAGGGATTGCAATAACAACAGCCCAGCAACATTTGAGTGGTGCATTAACAGCCTGCAAAGGACTTCCACACATAGGGTCTCACTTACAGTTTGAAATCACTGCACACTAAGGCTATTTCCTGGGAAAGTCTCCAGCAATCGGTTTTCCCAAACAATGTGCAAAACTGTAAAAATAAACTGAGGTGAATATGTAACCCTAAGCTTCCCTTCTACTTAGATGCTCCCCTCACCTCCCACTGCCACCAACCACCACCCACCACCACCTTTCTTTCCAGCTGTCAGTTTTTAAAGTGTATGTTTTAATTTTCCATGGTTGACTACATCCAAAGCTGTTTTAAGGGGCATGGGATTCTATTCTTCTCTAAAACCTATATGCAGCCATGGATTACCACAGCTGGCTCTGGTAACATTTGCAAATTTTAACTTACTATCTAAGACTACTCCGAAGGCTACTGTGAGTGACATTAGGCCTGTTTTTGGTAAGAAAGGCTCGCGTTGTAATGTAGACCATCTTAAATGGTCTTTTTGTGATCATGGCTCTACCCTTAAACAAATGCAGGGCATATTTTCCCTGAAGGGTGTCCCAAGGAGAGCTTGGGAAGAAATCGTCATTATCAAGGCAGTTCACCCAGACACACAGACTCGCTTGTTACCGTATTTAAAGAAGTGGCCACAAAAGAAATAGTCATTGGATTTACAATAGGGGAAACCTAGTATGCATTTCCAAGGAATCACATTTTGGGGAGAATTACAGAATAATTACACATATGCTTAGATCACGAGCATTCAATGAAGCGGACAGTATTTTGAGGATTTAAGATGTTGGTGTTGTGGTCGTCTCTAAGAAACCGAGATAATTCAGACATTCAAATGCAAAACCGCACCATTTGGAGAGTGTAATGCGGTCTGTTCTGGTCACTGTTACAAATTCGGAAAGGATTCCCTGGCTGCAGACATTAGAGCCACTTAATACTTAAATCTGTTTCCAAATGTAAAGCATAGAACAAAAGTGCTGGGCATTAATGAAACGTATCCTAACACTGGTGTGCTGACATATTTCATTAAAGTGTCACTTTGGGAGAGTAAAAAATAATGACAAGAGCTTTGCTGTGTGTAACTTGATAAGGTCCTCAGATGAAATATCATTAACTAATAACACATTAAACACCCATTTTAACACTATCAGGGTTGTTAGATTGTGCTGAAATTAATTTTCATGCCTAGGATGTTATCTATAAGCAATTACTATAAATGAATCTCTTTTATAGGTCTAAATACTGATTGTTTATTCATGTTACTTTTATTTTAACTGTCAGGAAATCAAGTATTATTGGAAGTTATTGCCATTACTTTAAGAAAAAAACTTTAAATATCAAATATCTTGTTTACTTATAAGGCCATCCATTTGTTATCCCCTGAAGGAATGTATTGTCTGCATTTTAAAAAACATACACTTTTACCATTTCTGTTGGGTGACTGGCATAATACTTTTTCTATTGAACTCTAAAAAGTTAAAGTGTTCTTCTAAGCTCAAAGTAGTTTCTCTTTTCTAAATTTAAAAAAATGGATAAATATAAGAATTCAACAAATGTAGACCAAAAACTCAGCATTTTATGGGTTTGAAAAAATTTCCAAATGTTCTAACTTAAAGCTAAGTAGTTTTCTATTTAGGCATAATTTCCCTGTGTAAATATTATTTGTAATTTGTATTTTCAGTAGACTTTCAACCCCTCCTAAGATCTTCTTTTCAAAATATCAAAACGAGAACTTTGCAACTTTGGCGGCCACCTCAATATTCTTAAACAACAGATTATGTAAGGTGTTTTCCAATAGTTACACATCTGTTTGCTTTTGAGCAGAAGTGTCATTCTATAAAATGTGAGGCAAGAAATTCTCCAGAGCAGGGCCTATGCCAAATACTGGGTTGCAAAGTAACACAAAACAGAAGAGATAAAGTAGAGAAATTAGCTTAACGCAAAACAAGAGAACAGCACAAGAAACTTGGAGCTGGCAATCTCACAATGTGAAAGGTTAATCACAAGATTTAAAATCTAATCTTGCTTCCAAAGGCAGCTCATGTAATTGCATACATTGTAAAGGGACATGAGAACAGTGGGAACAGGAAAAAAAATTTTAAACAAGTGGGCTTGATATAAGCCATAAATTTAATATAGAGAAAGGCAAAAAATTATCAGGAGCAGGCACACTTCTACTGTCTCAGCGGGGAACTGAGACAGTAGAAGTGGCCACAAATAGCCACTGATGAAGAAAAGAGAATCTTTAATTTTGGATAAACATGTATTCCAACGGGATACTCCCTAAAGACCCTTCTGATTAAATTTAATTCATTCTTGTTGCCTAACAAATATTTCTAGGGGGTCTACCATGTGCTGATACTGTGTGACTATGAAGATATATCTGATGCCAGAGGAAGAAAGTCATAGCTCCCTAGAGCACAAGGCAGAAAGAACTCAATGAGAGTTGAGAGGGGCGAGAAATTGCTCCATAAAGGGGATGGCATTTAAACTCTGCCTAGAAGAATAAGCAGGAATTGGCCATATGTGAGAATGGGAAGGCACACGTAGCAATGGGGAAAGCATGGAGTATGCGCAGAAGGCAGAGACGACTTCGATTCGACTAGACGTGAATGCAGTCCACCTATACAGGAGCAGTGTGGGCCAGAAAGGGTGATGGGGTTGACATTGTAGGATCTGGATGAGTTTGACTTAATTCTATGAAAAGTGTGAAACCAGTGGAATTTTTGGATCCCAGGAATGGTTATGATGCTAAAGGTGTTGGGGAAGATTAATTTGTGTACAAGGCAGCCTAGAAGAGGAAGAAGAAAACATGATCTCAGCAAAATGTAATTCAGGACAGCAAAAAAGTAAAGGTTGGTGATCTTGGGCTAATATGTACTGAAAGCATATTTATAAGTTTTGTGCTTCTAAATTTCAAGACTGCCACTTCTTGCTAATAGGAAAAGCAGGAAGAGGCGCTACTGAAGAACATGCAGTTTACCAAAGGACAGGGGACGACCCCAGCCAGAGTGTGCCACTCAGACCACATTCCCTGGTTTTCCAGAAGAGAGGTGCACGATCTCTGGGTTCCTGTTAAATGCCAGGGGCTGAAGAG
>NW_006433024.1:1350138-1389911 GCF_000325575.1 Pteropus alecto | reverse complement strand
ATACAACTGCCAGCCAACCCACAAGCAGCTCCTGTTGCCCAGGGGTGTGCTAACCAGGATAAAAACAACCTCATTACCATGGGGAAACAGGAACAGGCCTCATCACGTCAGCAAACACATTCAGAGGCCTTTGGGAATAACTGTATGGCATTAGGGTTTGGGGAGGCCTTACAAAAAAGGATAATGTACCAGGGAGTAAAAAAATATTCTGGTTTGTTTTCATAGAGGTATTGCTTTATCTGTCATATTTATATAGTATTTTATACTTTTCAAGGTGATTTTAAATATGATATTATTTCATTTCCCCCAATAATCCCATTATTTTTGTTTTACAGGAAGAGTTACAGAAACCCAGAGAGGTTTTGTAGCTTTGCCTTAGATTTCACAGCTGCTTGATAGGGGCGTGAGCACCCAGAATCCAGTCTCTTGATTTCTCCTCCACTTCATCACCTGGCCTCCTCCTACTTATAATCAACAAATATTTATCGAGCATCTATTCCATAGATGGCATGCTTCTAAGTCTGAAGAAAGCCTCAGGTTTTCCCGGGAGTTTTAACAGGAAAATCCTAGCAGGATTTTAGGTGCCAAATGAAAACCTAGTTTATCTTCCCTGCACAGAGCCCCCTGGCGGCAGATAAAATAAGAGTTTCTAGGTAGGGCGTCCTGAGAAGTTTTTAAGATCCAGACATCTTGAGAAAGTTTTAGAATCTGATTTTATGGAAAGATGAGAACATTGAAACATAGAAAAACTTTTTGAGAAGGGCTCACCTAATCCGGTGCTCTCACTTGCCATATTAAGAAATTGATGATCAGAGAGGTCAAGCAATGTGCTTATGGCAGCACAGCATCCTAGGTTCGTGCTCCTCTCCAATGAGAAAGTCACCCCTCAGCATCTTCCTCATTCTCCTTTCTCTTGTGGGTTAACATTCATGCCACATAGGCAACGTCCTCTTTGGGAAGTAGGACATAGAAAGAATAAGCTCCTGGTATTTGCAAATATAATTATACAGATGGATGGACACCTCCTGGCTCCTGCTCTGAATAGTTATGTGACCGTGTGACTTTATCCCCATCATTCATCCTCCTCTGAGCTTCAGTCTCCTCATTATAAACTAGAAAAAGAAATAGCTCCTACCTCACCAGATTGTTTTAAGGGTTAAATGAAATAATGCAAGTGACACATTTAGCATAAGCTTGACATGTAGTAAACACTTGAAATGTGGCAGTTGTTATTATGCTTAATCAGTCACCTCCACCTTGGTGTATCCAGAGCCTTTAGCCCTAAATCTTTCATCTATATATCAGGAAAAATATATTTTTTTTTTCAGAGGAAGTGAGTGTTTTTAAAGATGGTCTCTCCTTAAAGCAGAAAATGGTTATCACATAACCTCTGAGACAGAATCTCAGTGTACCCAGGAAGCCTGGTTCTTCTTCCAGGGTTAATCAGGTTAGTCCTCCCCAGGGCAATGCCAAAGAAATTCACCTCCTGCCACTCTTCCGAATGCAACTTCAGCCCAGTGGGGGATTAGGGAAGAAAGGCTAATATTTTACATATCCCTCTACCTGCTCCCTAGCACCCCTCCTAAGTTTCTCAGTTAAGAGGCATTGTCAGTACCTCCCATTCTCAGTTGTAAAATGGAAATGAATAAATACCTGGCCCCTCCTAGTCCACATACTTGTTCTGAGGATCGAATGAGATCTAGTATGTGAGAGTGCTCTGAAGCATGAAAGGCTCCAAGAGTGGACCCTATCATCAAGAACATTGTTGGTAAGTCATAAGTTCCTATTTCAACTCATTTATTGTGTGCCTAGTGTGTGTAAACACAAGAAATAAGATGGCCATGGTCCCTGCTCACTCGTAGTTTATAGTCTATGTTTGTTGGGTTTACTATTTTTGTTACTATTAAGTTCAATATAATTATAACTTATATGGTATGTAAGAATAAAATAATATTAACAATAGTTATCAGTAGAATGTCTACTGTAAATTAGATGTTTAACTTATAAACAATAATAGCTACTTTGTCTGAATGCCTGGATAGCATGCAAATATGTAATCAACTCACAAGAAGCCAACAGGTAGGTATTTACAGAGAAAGGCTTTGAAGCTGAAATAGGTAGTGTAATTTGCTAAAGGCCTTACTTCAAATAATTGGCACAGCCCCGTTCTAGAAGCTAAATCCAACATCCTTTTCATTATGCCACTAACATATACCATTAAAGATTTTTGTCTTTATATCACTTGGGACTGTTTTATGAAGTAATTCTGAATTTTACATGTGAAAAATTTAACATAACATCACCTGATTGGCACTTCACTCAGTCTATAATTTTGTATTCCTTCAAAGACTCATATTTTTTGAAATGCAGTAGGGAAAACAAGATTCTCTCAAAATAATAAAATTACTGGGAAGATTTCAAGATTATTTGGCGAATTAAATCAAAGAATTGTGCCAAGCATTTGTTCTTATAATAAATGCTGGCCCCGAATTTCTGTTCTGCAGCCAGAAGTAATTGAGTTCACCTCAACAGTAGACATTTAAAAGAATATTTGCTATATTTATGTTCAGAATCTCAGGTGCCTGTGCTACTTACAACAGAACATGACCCGCTTGTGTCCACGTAATTATTAAGAGCACTCTCTTTTACTCTTAAAAGGGTCCAGGTTTGCACATTAAATTATATGACCATTCTACCAATAAATCATGGCAATAAAGAAAATTGCCCATCTTCTTAGAAATTAAAAAATGGTAGAATATTAGACTAGCTCTCTTATCATAAACTACCAAAAAAACTGATATGAAATATATGAAACAAATATTTTCACACATTGGATAGTAGTCAGTTACTGTGAGGTAAGCACTGTGATTGTCTCGGATTTCTTTCACAGGCATATTCAAAACCTCAGTGCAGGCATGAAGAATCTAAGTAGAGCAAAGAGGTCTCACTGAACAGAGGAGAAAGAGGTCAGATATCAGAGAGGATGAGATAACCAGAATTTGCGGGGGAAAGTACTGGAAAAAAGAAATCTGGACAGTGAAAGAGCTCTATAAATCTTCATGGGGCCCCATAAGACTCTGACTGACTATTAAACTGCACATGCATAAGGCAAGACTCCACAGTCCAGGCAAAGAGCTGATGTGCTTTAACCTGAGCAGCTACAGGAGCTTGCACTGGCCTGGGTGACATCGAGTTCTTCAGAGTGGTGAGAACTGACAATATCAAGGACATTTGATAGAGACTCTAGAGAGACCACGCCTTAAAAGTAGAGCAAAATTAGCCTAAGGGTAAAGATTTGCCTAGTCTCGCCCTAATAAAGCCTTTTTTAAAAAGCCTACATCGCCACAAACACGTAAGTAATGTGTTGCGACATTACGACGGCCATGTCATTAGGTGATAGGAATTTTTCGGCTCCCTCATAATTTTATGGGACCAATGTCATATCCGTGGTCTGTCATTGACAGAAGCCTTAGGTGGTGTATGACTGTAATGTCTGCCATGGGCATCAACATGAAGGAACAAGAAAGCAAAAGCAAGTTATACTCAGAGACATGTGCAAGCCAACTTGAGACACACCGTTGTTTTTGATGAAGTCTTTACGCCTTGTCTTCAAGTGAAAACTGGAGCCATGAAATTCCTGTTTTGTTAATGCTATGATATGGTAATGCCAAGCATTCATGACCATAGGCATGGAAAATTGATGAAATTACAGTCTGTTCAGGGAAATAATATGGTGATGAGAGAAAAAAATCTTTGCCTGTGTCATGATCCTGGTGGCAGTGTTTTAAAACAGGTGAACATTTTATTCCTCATCTGCTGGAAAATATCCTTTGGTATAATATGCCAAGTAGATGCTTAGGGAGAAAGGTCAAAGGGAAAAAGAGAATGACACAAATAATTGAGATATTTTTAAGGGCATGTAAGTCAGTGAGCATTTCATTAGTATCATTTCAGCAATTTTCTGCTCTTAAAGAAGTAGCCAAATTGAAATCATATTCTCCTACTTAATGAGTAAAAGAATGTGATTATGTTGCCATAACATTACGATTTGAGATGGTCATGTGACAGGCATGAAGAAAGAGTTAAGGAATCTAAGTAAAATTAACATGGTTCTTTCTCATGAATGCTTTTCAGCAGCATATATTTAAAAACTAACCTCTTTACGAGCTAATAACAGCTACAACTTATGGTTCAGAGTAATGCATTTCTAGCATATGCTATACTGAAGTCTCAATTGCAAAAAGTATTGCTATAGCTAACCATAGAGCACTCAGCTTGCATCTTAGGTACCATCTCCCAAGGTTCAAGCCTACATGATTGTATTAGTTAGTTATTGTTTAACAAATCAACCTAAAACCTTGTGGTTTAAACAACAGCCACTTATTAATTCACATGAGTTATGCTGATCTGGCTGAGAGGTGGCTGATCTCAGCTAGGCTCGCTCATATGGTTAGCTGGCATGTTGACTGTGGGCTGGCTAGTCTATCATGGCTTTGCCTGGCATGACTTAGCTCTGCTTTCACATGCTGGCTCATCCTCCAGCAGGCCAGTTCAAGTTTGTTTTCATGGCAGAGCAAAGTTCCAAGAGAAAGTGTAGAAACAGTCAAGGCCTCTTGCGGTCTAGGCTCATAGTCCCTTTACTGCATTTCATTGGCCCAAAATGAGATATAAGGTCAGCCCAGAGTCAAAGGGTAGGGAAAAAGAGTCCATTTCTGGAGGGAAGGATCTGAAAAATAACATAGCCAAAGGGAAAAATGGAAGCCAGTATAATTACTAGTTGAAAATGGATTGCCCCCAGTTTACAAACAGATTGGGATACAAAAGTATACTGGTACTCTATTGTTTGACTCTTAGGATACTTATTCCTAAGGTAAGAAATGTTAGGTTAGGTTCCCAAGTTAATCGATGAGTATTATTCCATGAAGCCGAAGAATCAACTATGTATTGGCAAAGTAAACTAAATAAGGTAGTTGCTAGGAAAATAACAACAAAGAGGAAATCAACAGGATTAAGTCAGAAATTACCCTTTTATTTTTTAGATAAAAGTGCCTTACAAAAGCAAGTTTTTTCTTTTTAACTGTTAATGTTTTATTTTAGAAATAGAGAATCAATAAAAAAATCTTGAACATTCCCAATTATTACATAGTTATTATGAAAAATATTTTGTTATGTAAAGGATGGAGTGTTAAAAAATGGTCTCCTCTGGGTGTCAAGCACAGTAGTTGTGCCACCACTTGAAATACTGATCCATGTATGTACTTCCAAATTTCCAACTCTAGTCTAGATCTCTCTTAAGAGCTCTGAATTAATATATCACAGTGGCTACCTGACGAGTCCTACAGAACGCTCAAAACAAGTCTTCTAAATGAACATACTGATTTTCCCCCACTCTGCCCAAGCCTGTGCCTCCTCCAAGGCTTTTCAGTAAATGACACCACCATTATCTATCCAGTTACTAAAGCCGAATTCCAGGGAACACTGTTGATACTTCCCCTTCCTCACATTCCATGTGGAAGTAATCCCCATGAGATTTCCTTAGTGCAAAACACTAGTGCCAAAAGCCTCCAACCTCCCAGCATTTGTACCCATCTCTCCAATCCATGCCTCCCGTGTAGCCCCTGGACCAGGTGATGTTGACTCCTCTCGAAATCTTTCAATGACTTCCCAATGCTGAGCATCATTACCATGGCCTGCGAGCCTCTGTGTTTGCTGCCCAACAATGTATCAGAACACTTTCATCCTCACTTACTCTCTGCTATCTACAGAGGGATGTTTCTCAACATCACCCGTACCCCCAGCCCTGCCAATCTTTTCCCCAGCTTGGAGCCTTTGTACTTGCCCTCTCCTTGTCCCACAGGAGCCTGGAAGGCCTTTACCCCAGCTCTTGCAAGAGCTCATTCACTGTCATCCTTCAACTTGTTTAAATGTCACTTCTTCAGAGTAGCCTTCCTCGACTCTGTTTACACCCATTATCCACTTTATAATTATAGTGTTTATTTGGCTCCTGTTTATCTCCCTCATTAGAATGTAAGCTCCAAGAGACCAGGTCCTCTTGCTGACCACTGTTTCTCTGATGTCTAGCACAGTGTGGACACACAATGGGCACATAGAGAATGAATTAATGAACTCTCTTTTTCTGCTCTGCATCTCTATGATTGCTGCAGAAGCTGCCATGCTCTTATGTGACACATCCCCACTGGCCCAGGACAATACACCTGGCTTCCATTGCAACACCAAGCTTTTGCCTTAAGATTTTGGAACTGGGATTGAGAGAGAGTTATTCAGTCTCTCTCAGGTAGATAAAGATGAGCCATAAAAACTCAGGGGTTATCAATGACTTTGTTTTCCACCACATGAGTCAGAAAGAAAAAAAAAGAGAGAACAAATTGGCAGAGAGGTAAAAAAGCAGATGCACATAGAACAGAAAATCAGGAGACAGAGCATCCTAATGGTGTTCCTGTGCCTGGTCCCAGTCACATGGATAAAAGATGGCTATAAATTACGGTGCCCATCAGGTGAGCAGGTCCAGAAGGTAATGTCAAGTAAGTGAACATAAGACAATGTCACTCTGAAAAAAGACTTTGACCATATAAACTGGCATTATAAAAGGACAGTAAGAAGATGAAGTAAATGACCAAAGGAGTCACTAGGAAGAGTCCAGTATGGTTCAGGCAGATGGTAGCAGCAAGTGAGGAGCAGACAGAGAGGGCAGGGTTATAGCTTGTGCTCTTTGGTAGACTAGGTGTAACGACGATGAGACAAGGTGATCTTAAAGACATTCATCCATCAGACACTCAACCAGAGTCTACCATGTGCAGGGTATTGGCGTGGCCTGTGCCTTTGGTTCAGTATACAGTCTGCGCACTGAACAAAGGGTAGTGGGAGTGGTGGTCTAAAACCCAGGCCAAGCTCTGCTTGCCAACTGTGAGCTTGTGGGGACTATCACTGCTCAGAGGGGGTTCCTGTTTAAAGTTCACACAAAAATTAGCAGTGGCCCTGCTGAGGCTCTAAGCTTCTCAAGAATGATCAAGCACAGCTCTTATCTCCAGGCTAAATCCACTCATTGTCACATTACGAACAGTCATCTCCAGGTAGGAGACATTTGAGCTAAATCTTAAATGATTTCAGGCAGAAAAACAGGAAGGCTAAGCATTTTGAGCCAGGGAACAGCATATGCAAAAGCATGGCATGCAGTGGTTCATGGCAGGCACTGCAAGCAAGTCAGAAAAGCTAGAGAAGTGGATGCAGAGAAGAAATGGGTGGGAAGGATGCTGGAGAGGGAAGATGCCATCAAGAAAAGCCCAGTATTCTACACTAAGGAGTTTGGTCTTTGCCCTCTAGTCTATAGAGCTGCAGAAGGGATTTAAGCCAGAGAGTGACCTGGATGGGGATGGTGGATGGATTGGACAAGATCGGGCCTGGAAGCACAGAGACTGGTTAGGATGCTGGTGTAACAGACCAGGAGATGGCTGGTGAGGGCCTAAAACAAAGCAGTTGAAAGGAGGAAAGAGATCGAGTGACATTTAAGGAGTACAGATAGGGATGATTTGAAGACAACAGGTCCCGGTTTGCCCAAGACAATCTCAGTTTACATCTATTGTCCAGACTTAACTATTAACAGTATCCCCTTGCACTTATAAAAATTTCCCGATTTGAGTGATAAATTATATGCTTATCCTAGGTGTAGGGCACAAAGAGGAGAGAAGAGTCTAGGATGTCCTTTGGGATCTGGCTTGGACAGGCCAAAGTTACTAGCAAAAAGAACACAGAAGAAGCGGTTGGGCCCAGAAGATAACAAGATTATTGCATATTAGCTTTAAGGTACTCACAGAACATTTAAATAAAATTACTAAGTAAATGGATCAAAATATTCTAAAATATAATACACAGAATGTTGTAACACAAAAGAATGTACGAGACTTTGAGACCATCTGTCATTGTTATATAATTCTTTCCCCTAAAATTTTCCTCCAATCTTATAATGTATGAAGTTTTACATGAGAGACTCAAAATCACTGATAGAAAGTTGAGCAGTACCTCCACGACACACAGAGAGCAAAACCAGTAGATGTTACTGTTGACACTGACAAAGAACTTTGGTTTGTGCTACCAAACCCCTTCCCGATGAAAATCTTCCTGCCTTGGCTAGGAACATTTTACAGAAATGTCAGCATCCTCAGGCTCTCAGAGAACAGATTTAGTCAATAAAGGAACTTCTAATTTTTCATCTAGTCATTTGAAGCCAAAGCATTCCAAAACATAAAGTAGAAATGTTCACAGGCCTCAAATGAAAACCACTTTCCACATTCTGGATTTAAAATTGAGGAGAATAAGATAAGATAAACTGAGAACTAATTTCTCTCATGACCTCCACCACACTCTCTATGGCTTCTTAAAATTTAGCATGCTTCCTTAACCAGCCTGCACTTCTAAAAGACACACACATACAAACACACACACATCACTGATACACTGATATGCTGATACTTGGGCTGAACTTCAGAAAGAAACAATTTGTCACAGCAACAGCTGAAACAAGAAGTGTCAGCAAGATTGATTAGACTTTTTATTACAGGCTCCAGCGCCCATCAGAAACATGATGACTGTGCCTTCTTCTTACAGCATGGGCTGGGGAGCAATAACCAGACAGAACCTGATGGCCATGCAAGCTGACAGCAGCACTCACTCTTGCCTGGGCCATTGGAGACAGCCCAGCCCAGCCGACCATGTCTCTTTCTAACTTGACCACCCTACCCATCTCACCCTATTTAACCAGCCTTGCTAGGCTCTGTTTATGCCTGTACAATCTAAACGTCATGTAGCAGTACCATCAAAATTGATTAAAGAGACCCACCGAAGAACAGTTTTGCTCAAAGATATGTTTTTTGAAATCCAGTAGTGCACCCTCAACGAGGAGGGCATAGAGTCCTAAAGATTGTACCCATTTCCCTCTTGTCTTTGATTGATTGAGGTGTAGAGAGGAAAGAAACCAGGGGAGGAGGATGAGAAAGACCTGATATAGCAGAGTGGAAGGCACATAAGCTTGGGAACACTTATTACAGACGCTCTGCTACTGATAAGCTGTGTGACCACAAGCAAGCCCTTTCAATGTTCTGATTCCTGGTTTCCAAGCCAGAAGTCTGCCTGCAATCCTTCCTCTCTTCATTCTTCAATTACCCCAATTTCCAAATATATCTTTAACATCTATCTGTCTTGGTTTAAGCTTCTGTTTGTCACTCTCCAGCTTAAAATCACTCATTGGCTTCCCAGTGATTATACAATAAAGACCCACCTCCATACTTTGGCATACAGCCTTTTAGGTTCTCATCCCTATAATGGAAATAGAGAAAAGATGGCAAAACCAGTTGGATTTTCTTAGCATTGATCTTTCTCCTGGATTATGCCACATCTGACTCCACAACCTTTGGATGCTATGGTCCATGTGCATGGCTGGATCATGCCCATCATTTAGTACCAAAATGCCCACTTATACTCCCCCTGCCACCTTTTGGCCTCACAGTCCCTTTACAATCTTAAAAACTACTGAGAACTACAAAGAGATTTTCTTTATGTGCATTATATCTCTTGTAATAGAGTTATTACTAATAACTCTTCTAATAGTTATTACTCTATTAGAAATTAAAACTGAGAAATTTTAAAAATATTGGTTCATTCAATATTCCAAAAACTATAACTTGTTAACAGAAATAACATAGTTGGATAAAAAGAGCTGTATTCCCAAAACAAAAAATAAGGGAGAAGAGTAATATTGTTTTGCATTTTTGCAAATCTCTTTTAATGCCTGGCTTAATAGAAGACAGCTGGCTTGTCATAGTTCTGCACTGAATCTGTGGCAATATCACATGTAGTGTAGCCTCTGGAAAATTTTACTATACACTCGTGAGAGAATAATAGTGAACAAACCAAAAAGCATCTTATTATTATTTTGAAAATAACTTTGAATCCCTGAGAGACTCCTGAAAGACCCTAGGAGTTTCAAGATCACATTTTCAGAACCTCTGTTCTAGTCTGAGTTGGACGAATTCAATTTCTTAAGATCAAGGACCATGGCAAAAAAATAGAGCCGATGGATAACACACAGACATTGAACCAGGTCAACCTGGATTTGAATCTCAGCTTTGGCACTTAGAAACATGTCAGTTATATAAGTCCCAGGTTACTCACCTCTAAAATGGAAACAATGCCACCTATCTCATGGGATTATTATAAAAACAAAATAGGGAATATCCATGCTTGCCACAGTGCCTAGGACCCAGTAATTATGAGAGAGGAAGGAGGGGGAGACAGGGAGGAGAGGAAGAGAATCACTAAATTGCCTTAAAAAGTTATGTACCATCCTGACACATTTTGACTCTTTCTATCTAGTTGGGAAAAAAGTAAAAACATAAATAGTATATTATAACATTGCAGGGTATATTATGGTATGGTTTGGTATCTTACCTTATTCTATCCTATCCTATAGTGGAAGTTCCTATAGTTGGACTGGTAGTTGGTCAGTTACTTGGTCTTAAGTAAAGAAGATTACCCTTGATAATGTGGGTTGGTCTCATCAAATCGGTTGACGGTACTAAGCAAAAACTGAGAATTTCCAAAGAAGAAATTCTGCCTCAAGACTGCAGCATCAATTCATGCCCGAGTTTCCAGCCTGCTCTACAGATTTCAGATTTGCTAGCCCCCACAAACAAGTAAGCCAATTCTTTAAAGTAAATAAATAAATATGTGTGTGTGTGTATCCTATTGATCTCTTTCTCTAGAAACCCTGACTGAGAGTGAGGTTAGCAGGGAGTATGGAAAACTTGATGCTGTCCATTCTCACGATAGGCTTTCTGTTTCCATCTCAGAAAGAAGCAAGTAAAGTAGGCCAGGGGCTATGATCCTAACCTTCCATAGGGTTTAAAATCACTGTAGCATCTTCGAGTTGGTCACTTTTGTTACCTCTTGCCTGTTCCCCATGTTATCAGTCATAAAACTGTTCAAGGCCAAAGTTTTGCACCTAGTTGCAGAGTGGTATAAAGGGGGCAGCAGAGTAGGGTGCACCCTACTCTCTAGCTTCACTGAGCAAGGGGAGAACCCCAAAGGAGAGAGTTGGGGGCAGGACCCAAAGTTATAAGAGTAGAATGAGTGCCCAAATCCATGACTAGGAGGAACAAAGCACAGGAGAAGGCAAATCTCAAGTGAGGTTCTAAGGCTCAATAGCAGAAAGACCTCTGACGTCTCCCCTTCTCGAAGAGTCCACGATTTCCAGCAGGGTGAAGGTGTATATAGAGATCATCTGAGTGTCTGACACCGCCTCTCTCTTCTGTGCTGACTTATGGGATCATAAGCATCTGGCAGCAAAAAACTACAAACGAGGCTGACAGGTGTGCCCATGTCAAATTTAAGCTGTCCCAGGCAGTCATTCTAAGAAAGCAGGTGAGCCTTTCATTTTCCACTAATTCAATTAGTGTAGAAATAAGCATAACTCATTGACTAAATCTGCCTTTTTCTTGGAGAAGAATTTGATATGGCTTGAAATTGCTAACTTAATTCCCATCTCCTGTTACAACCAAGAAGCTATATTTTTACTGGATTAAAATTCAGAAATCTGAGATCTGGAAAGGACCTTAGAAGACACCAAGTTTAGCCTCTTCATTGGATGGTGAGGACCTGGAAGGCCACAGAGAAATACTCTAATAAGATAGCTCAGCTAAAGAATGGTGGGGATAAGAAACAACACAATGAGATCAATCCAGAGTGCTCTAGCAGACTGTCCTCAATATGTAGGTGAGGATGGATGTTGGGGATGACAGGGTAGCAATGGCACTCTGGTAATCAGGTCCAACCTCTCCCAGGAAGCCCTGGTACTATTTCAACCTCTGCTTAAATACTTTCAGTGAAGGGGGTCTCACCATTTCACTAAGCAAACCCCAAATCAAAGTTAGTTTTAGTTTTAGTTTTTCTCTGGTGAAATTAAGTCTGTCTCCTTGAAACTTCTATATATTATCCCAGTGATTCTGGCCTTGGCTAACATTAGTCTGACCGGAAGAACTTCTAAAATGTCCTGATACCCAGGCCAGGACGGTCAAATCAGAATTTCTTAGGGTAGAAACTAAGCATTAGTATAAAGCTCCTCAGGTGGTCCAAATGGGGAGCCAACATCAAAAAACCCTGCATTTGGCTCAATTCTTGTATTAGTCGGCTAGCGTTGTCATAACAAAAAACTGCAGATGGAGTGCTTTAAACAACAGAAAGTAAGTTTCTCAGAATTCTAGAGGCTGAAAGTCCAAGATCAAGGTGTCAGCAGGTTTGGCCTCTCCTGAGGCCTCTCTCCATGGCTTGTAGATTGTTCCCTTCTTGCTGTATTCTCACATGGCCTTCCTCTGTGCATGCACATCGCTGTTCTGTCTCTCTCTCTCCGTACATCCCCTCCTTCTTACCAGTCATATTGGATTATGATCTCATTTAACCTTAATTACCTCCGTAAAGGCCCTATCTTCAAACATAGTCACACTGGGGATTAGAGTTTCACACATTAACTTGGGGGTAGGCATTATTCCGTCAGGGAGACATAATTCTGTTCATAATAGGTCTGTTCCTTGACTAGAACTGGTTGAATTAGAGCACCTTACCCAAAATACCATACCACCCGCATGTGCCATGAGATGTCAGGTTGCACAGGTGGCCAGTTGTATTCTGGGACCATCAGAGGCCACACAGGTGCAGCTCCAGATGACGGCTTCTACTCTTCCTCTACATATATCAGATGACATATTGTGATAGACAAGCTAGTGTCAGGCAAGCAAATTCTGCAAATTAGAGCTTCATCATTATTTTGAAATACTAGGTATTTAGGTACTTAGAACACTATCTGGAATTTAGTAAGTCTCGATAAATATTTGTTGAATGACCAAATAAATGAAAATATTCTATTGAATTTGAAATCCATTAGAAATATTACGAGAGATTTCGACATTAAAAGTTCTTAAGTTTAATTGCAACTCTTGAATTTTTGAATGTTTAGAATTTAATTTTGTCTCCTGTGTAAAATAAAGGTTTTCACTGTTATCATGTTCTAAATCCAATCCTTCAGTCATTCCAGTTGTGGTTACTTTCAAAATTGTCCCTTCTCTGTCCACATCTTTCCATCTCCAATGCTTCTACTTGGACTAAACCACCATCAAAAATCTCTTGCCTGGACTACTGCAAAAGATTCTAACTGGGCCTCCATTTTCAGCATTTCTAGCCCTTCTCCAATTCTGTCTCCACATGGAGCCAGTGTCCTTTTAAAACCTTAATTAGATCATGTCACATCTCCCCACCTCCCTACAGTCTTAAAACCTTTCAATGGCCCTTCAAATAAAACTTAGACTCCTTCAACGGCCTAAAGGGCCTTAATGATCTGGCCTTTGCCTTTCTCTCCAGCCTCATCTCTACTGCGTCCCCTCCACCCTTACCTTCTTTCTGATACCTGGGGAGAGAATATTCTTGGCCAAATGTCAAGGTCAAGTGGAGGTATCAAGCAAGCAGTTAGATAGACATAGAGTCTAGAGTTCAGGTGACATATGAGCTGGTGCTATAACTTTGGAAGTCTAGCAGAAGGTCACAAGACTACGAGATCACCAAGGAAGTAAGTTTAGAAAGAGGAAAGGACTAAAGACTGGGCCATGGGGCTCTCGCAACATTTAAAGGTCAGTGAGATGAAAAGGAACCTCTAAAGGAGACTAAGAAGCAGCAGCCATAGGAGAACAATCAGGAGATTTGGGGCCCTGGAAGCCCTCTGAGAAGTTTATTAAAAACATAAATTTTCAGAACTATCTGCTGGAGTTTTCAGTAGGAAGGACACCCAAAGTTTGTTTGTTTTTTAAAACGGACGCTCCTAACCTTGTTATCATCAGGGGAGCCTGGGAAACACTGCTCTAGAGCTTGCCCCAGTCAGAAGAATCGCCTGCCTGCAGCCCTTTGTAAACACACAAGCGTACCTCAGAGACATGCGGTTTTGGTCCCAGACCACCATAATACAGTGAGTATTGCAATAAAGCATGTTGTAATCTATTTGCTGGTGGAGGGTCATGCCTTCAAGTTGTGAAAAATGCAACACCCATGAGGCACAATAAAACGAAGTATGCCTGTATACTTTACAGGGACCTCACCTCCAAACACACTGAATTTCCAAGGGACTTGGAATTTGGAAGTTCATCATCCAAACTTCTTATTTCTTGGAACCTGTTCTAACACAACCCACACAGTCTCGCATTTGAGCCAATGAATCAGTTGTTCTCTCTTCATTTACAAAGGCTGATCATTTCTACCATCTCTTAAACTGGAGATACATTCACTAAAACCATGTGGAATTTACCGTAGTACATGTGTGCTACATTAGGGTCTTGCCAAAGAGTCTTAGGCTTGAACTAGAATCAAAACCAACTAACAAACAAATGGGCATCCTCAAGTGCAGACATAATAGTAAAACTACAAGCTAGAGCTCTCCACCCAGCTCTCTCTTGGCTGATACTGATTCCCAAAGCACACAGAGGAATCGTGTTCTCTGAGTCTCAGGAACCACATTTACTTTCCCCAAGTGTTCTGGTGCTGGCATGTCAAGATGGTACTTATATAGCCCCTGCTACTGTGTGTCCTCATGGCTGCCTCTCCCAACCCAATCTGCTCCATGTGGCTTTTCAAATTCTGTGTTCAGAGACTCTTCATAAGTTTCCTTACCCTGAATGTTGAAAACTCTTTCCATCCATTGGATCAAAATAGGAAACTTTTTGCCCTTTGACACAAATTATTCCGTTTTGACCACCTGATGGATACTTGGGCTTAATTAGAAAATCCCCATCAAGAGTTCAGAGGCCAATATCAGCTGTCAAAATCCCACATTCCCCTCTCTCCCCTCTTTCAAGTGCAAAACAACCTGTGTCTGAAGATGTGCCGGAGATAAAAGGGCACACAGCAGCGCTGGGGGCTTTGACTCGGTCCTATTCACGACCCCACCACCATGAATACGGCAAAATCTCAAATGAAAGTTTTAATCTCCCCACTGCATTCAGCCTTAAGAGAAAAAGGCTTCCTTTTAACAATTTCCCCCCTTAAACCTTTTGTGTTGCAATGCTCCTGAAAAAAGCAGAGATTTCACTCTGACCCGGCGAGGGCTTTTCGCCAAAGAAAGCAATGCACCTCAAACCCTTTGTGCTGAAATAAGAACGGCTGGCCGGCCGGCCCGAAGCAACCCGCGCAAAAGCAGCAACCCATGGTGACACCGCGCGCGGGGGGCACAGGGCGCTCGCGTCTCCGCAGACGCCCGGCTCTGGGCCTAATGGGATCAGTGCGATCGCGCCGTGGGGCCTCATTGCTTCTCAGAACTGAAAAGTCTGGGGTGGGAGCGCGATAAGGGTGGTTGATTTCCCAGCCAGAACACAGGGCTGAAACGAACCAACACCCGCAAACCAGGCGGCCCAATTAAGGCCCTTTGTTTTCACACGGCACTCAAAAGAGGGAGAAAGAACAACTCCTCCAACCTTTGGGGAGAAGCTCACACCGGGGCGTTCACAAGATCCTGGCTGATGGCTGGGAAGCTGGTTCCGGCTGCCTCTATGTGCTTAGCTTTGGGCGCAGACTCGGGGCCACTCCCAGAGCCGCGCTCTGGCGCTCTGCAAACCCTTTAGCGCGCAAAGCGTTTCTCCCTCGCAGACCCGCCCTTCCCAAGAGGACTTTAACGATGTTTCGTCTTTGCCTGCATTTACAATTACCCTCTTTGCACGTAATTCATGCTACTGGGGTGCTGCCACAAGAAACGCAACACTTAGCTCTTCTAGCATTAAAAATAAATTTAATAAGTATGACGTTCCCTACTTTATTTCTTCCAAATTGGCTGGCCCGAATGTCTGAAATTAGCACCTGATATTAATCCCAAACGTCGGGACTAACACCAGAGGTGCAGTTCCGAGCCTAACACGGTTTTATTAGCTCCTTAATTTGGTGTTCCTGAACTCAGACAGCCCAGTGAATGCCATCTTTTCAAAAGAGTGTTTTTGTCCAGAGACCAAAGTTCAAAAGGTCCTAAGGGAGCGCCAGCTTTCTGCGCGAGCGGCGCGCAGGGGCGGCTGCAGCGGGTGCCTCCCTACGGTCTCTGAACGGTCCCCTGGCTTCCACGTTTCTGTCTCTTCTCATCTGACAGTTTGCTTCGCTAGACTTTTCACCGTTTCTGAACATGATTTTTATGGAGGGTCAAAGACAGTCTGGTAGATACGTTGTCACTGTCCATGGCAAAGTTGTCTTCGATTTGGCTTTCTCTTTAAAAAAAAAACAAAAAACAAAAAACAAAAAACGCCAGTTTATTATTTTTTTATACTACATTGTTAACACATCCTAATTCTTCAATCCCGGTGCAGAGGTAATAATGTTTAAAATAATGATTTGGAGGTAATGCAGGACCTCAGATGATCAAAGAAAGATTTGGTAATGTTCATGAGATGGTTCTTCTTTAAGCAACAAACAAGCAAACAAACAAACAAACAAAACAACCCAAAAACTTGTCTCTTCTTTAAAAAAAAAACAAAAAACAAAAAACAAAAAACGCCAGTTTATTATTTTTTTATACTATATATGCATAATTTTTTTAACGTTTTAATTTTTTGGCTTTATTTCTTTTTAAAAATCTGCGAAAAGCTTCCCCTGTCCCTCTCTAACAGGCTCTTTTTGGTGTGCGTGACTTGGAGCGTGTGTAGTCTTCAGGACAGTGAAGGGAGAGGGGGAAGGGGTGGGGGTTTGTTTCAAAAAATGTCCCAAATTCAGACGTTTGAAGAAAAGGCGATTAGAAGGCGGTAGGATGGAGGTGAACAAAAGCCAAATAGTATTTAAAATTATTACATATATCTGTGTTAATGACATGCATTTAAAAAAAAAGAAACACTAAGATTTCATTTGCCACTCGCTGGATAAAGGGTTGTAGAAAATGCTTTGATCATGTTTAGGCTGTGAAATTTTAGCCAACAACTTCTTACACAAAACACAAGCACATATACATACACACTTCCAAAATGAGAGCAGGAATAGATAATGCTGATCAGTTTTTCTACATCTATATTCTAACTGCAAGCTCAATATTAAAAACCAAATCGACGCATGGCTTTATTAAAATGTTTCTAAGTTCCCTTCCAGTTCCAATGTTCTAGAAATAACATTTTCTCAGTTCCTGGGTAGTTCAAGTGAAAGTGTATTTTTTTAAAACACAATTATCTGGATAATTAAACAAATGCAATACAATTTAAGTGTGAATTTTAACATTAATAAGTACGCGTTTCTGGGAAGATTCTTTTTGTATAAAATCACATTTAAATGCACAAAGATCTCTGCATTTAAAGAAACTGAAGTGCAATTTATTCTTTAAAATGAAGAAGACTTTACTAATGGGAATAAACACTCCCTTATTAATCTGCTTGTGTGTCTGATTTTTCTTAAGCCAGATTTCTTTAAAAACGAGGCATACCTTTCTAATACATAAGTATGATTATGTTCATAACATATCTGAATTAACCATTCTCCAGACCAAGTACAAACTGAATAGATTGGGTGTCATTTATTTTTGTAAACGAGAAAAGAGGGGAGTCTAAACGTCATTTTATATCTATTATATAGAATTTAAAATCATGAGTGTTTTTAAAAACATGACATCTTTTCTCATTACGGAAAATTGAAAAAGACATAAAACCTAGGGATATCTCTTGAGCAGTGAAAAAAGTAATTTAGAGAAGATAAAAATATTTTTAAATATTTAAATAAATGAGTCAGATTTACATCTTTATGAAGAGGAAATAAAATCATCAAATTTAAATATCCTACATTTTAGCTGAATTATGAGTAATATATCTTTCATTTAAGACAATTTAATGTGGCTCTTAGAGGAAAAGTTTTTATTTGATTTTGATGCTTTCTCTGGAAATTTTAGAAAAGGGGAAACTGAAAAAAATAATTATTAATTTTATTTAATCAGGTGAAAGTGGAACAGAATTGTAAGATATGGTGATATCCAAGCTTTTATCTTCTAACACTAATTTGAAAATTAATTTGTGAACCTTGTTATAAACTATAATAACATTTCTCACAAAAACATTTTATCTGCCGTCTTAAAGCAAAGAGACAACCTGGTATAAACCACCTGTTGTGCTATCCACCTAGTCCAATTAGACAAGTCTTTTGCCTTTGTGGGAATAATGACCCCCATGAGTCACTACTTTCAGACTAACAGAATCTAAAAAACCCAGTCAGGGTAGTCTTTTCATGCTCACAAAGTCAGCAGGCATCTTGCCTCTCATAAAGCCTAAAATCTATCAAGCACATGCAGAATAATTCACATCACTGCCCCTGAAACCCTTTGAAGCAAATAAACAGAAAAGAAAAGAAAAAGAAAAAGATTAAGATTTGATCTCAATTTAAACATGTTAACAGTAACCCTATATTATTCCAGATTTTACCCAGCTGTTTTGGATCTTTAGTGAATTTGAACAAGAGAGCAAACCTGTTTTAAGGATTAGAGGATATAAAGGTTCAAAAGGAGTCAAACCCTTTTCTGAACTATGTATCTCCTACCCTGCTTCTTATTTAGCAGACTTTTAGGATTCCCTGAAATTGATTTCTTTCTCACTTTCTTTTGCTGCAGTGATCTGGCTTTCTTACAATTACTTCCCAAACCAGATCTCTTATATTCTTAAAAACTATGAACATTATAGGTCCACACAGAGTGGGCTCAAAATCATTTGTCTCACAGGGTGTTGGGGTTATTTCTGAAGCCATTCATAATCATCTATGTCAAGTTCAATGAAAAAGGGCTTATTTAGTTTTAGTCTTTTTTTTTTTTCTTTTAAGGAAGGCATGAAAAAGAAAGAAAAAGACTAAACATGATCACATTTAGGGTAAAGTTACAGCCACTGACCAAATAATCACTTTTCTAAAGAGAATGGATTTGCTTAGTTTTCCCAGAACTGTAGAGAAAAAGACATTCTCATAGATAAGAAAGCTTAATGTTTAATAGAAGCTGATTCTGCAGATTAAGTTCAAATGGAGAACAAGAGGGAAATATTTAAGTGCAACAGCAGAAAAAGAAGTTTGAAATGAACGAATAGAAATGAACTATTTATATATAGCATTAATCACTGTAACTTTGCTAATCAGAGGCAGCGTGTCATTACAACTAGATGAACCAAGCCCCCTAGAAGATAATGCAGGAGCCACAGTGAAGGGTCATTCTACGATGTCCTTAATTATAGAGTTAGAGATAAAGTGCTTGGAAAGCATTTGTCTTGGGGAGGGAAGAAAAGGGTTTGGGGGTGGAAGTATAAGGAAATGTTTATTGAACAATGCTATTATACAGGAAATCATCACAAGAACTTTCTCTGATCCCCATTTTTAAATTTCTTGCACAAGGAGGACAGCAACTACTTGTTGGGGATGAAATTCTGACGCAAGCCTACTCTCTAAAATATCATGCTGCCTCTCTACTCAAGAGTAGGAAGTAATTTGAAATGTTCATAGAAAGTATCATACAGGGAAATAAATATTAAGGCCTCTGTCTTTTTCTGTTATCTTGCATCATTAACTTCAACAAGTTATTACATTTATATTAAGCATCTTTTCCTTTCTACCTCTCCCAAAAGGTATATGATACAGGTTAGGTGCCTTGCTAAAGTATCACAGAACCCAGGCAACCAGACTGGAGTCCATGCTCTTAATTACACACCATTCTTGACTGCTTTCTGCTGTCATCTTGCAAAATAGGTGATCTGGCCAAAAAGAGAAGAGAATACTGTATGAAATTCATCTGACAAGCGGATGTGTGCCTCCTAACTCAATGGGAAATAGAGCATTTAGGCAAGATTCTAGAGTAGCAAGAATAAATCACTGACCCAATGGGAAGATAGCAACAAAGATAGAGATATCCAAGGAAATGATATTGATTTCCTACAAAACAATAATACCGGTACTTCTCTGTTAGATTAAGAATAAGGGGAAAACCACAATACATACAAAAAATAACATTCATCGTTCATACAGAAAATTTAGTAAATATAGAAAAATTACAAAATAGAATATAAAAAGTATCCACAGTACTACCACCCAGAGACAGCCACTATTTTTTTTGTAATACACATTTATATCTACATATATAATATATATGTATAGGTACATTTTAAATAGAATTAATATCATATATAACTTTCAGTCTGGCTTTTTAATCACTGTTATAATGTCAGATACATTTCCCATGCCATTAAAAAGTCTTTAAAACATTCTTCTTAATGTTACATATCATAATTTCTTGGACCAATTCCCTATAGTTGAGTATCTAGTATTTCTGCTACTAAACTAGTTTCATGTTGTACAAATATTTTGCATATTTGTGGACATCTCTGATGATTTAATCAAGATTAAACACTTTTCAAATTCTTGATATATACTCTCATATTGTCTTCCAAAATGGTTGTATTCATTTACTCCTCATGAACAAAATACAGAAACAATCTTTTTACTGCTGTGTAATGATTTTAAAAAAAATTCTACCAACTGAATGGAGAGGAAAAACATGTTATGATTTGAAGTTCCTTTATTATTGAATATTTAAATATGTTTCTTGATATTTTTTGTTTTTATGCATTATCTTTTATGTCCTTTGCTTTTTTTTTTGCTACTGGTATGCTTGACTTGTTAATTTTAAAAAGTTCTTTACATATTAAGAATATTAAATAATTGTATAAAAGTATATTTGGACCTGTTTTTCAAAGCACAGACCAAATTATTCATCTTTCATTATGCTTTTCCTGACTCATTCAACCCTAATTCGAGTCTCCTGCTTCTAAAATCCTGATACAATATTCAATACTGAATTAATTACACACTACAATCCTTTAGAGTTTTTCTTTTGTCTTCTATAAAAACTTTCTAGAGGAGAGTTCATATCTTTTAACAACTGCAAAGATGACTAACTTGACATCTCTGAGTTCTCAGTATCGTTATTATCTCCATTTAACAGTGATGGAACTAAAATTCAGCCAGGATCCATTGGCTGCTGCATGGTTATCCTAAGTACTCAACCAGGCTGTCTGGTTCCTACTGCCGTGCTTCTTCCACTTCAAACGTCTGCATGTTAGAGTGAAAGAAAATATGAATCTCAACATTTTCTCTTAGTTTATTTTAAATGTATGAGCCACAATTCAAAGAGCTCACAAAGGAGAACTAGTCTGGTAAGAAATAGAACCAAGTCTAATATTTTGGATTTTTTTGTAAGAAAAATTAATTTTTTTCTCTCTAATCATATGACTTTAACGATCCTTTGCCTTAACAGTAAAGAATATAAAATTTCACCTGAACTTGATTTTATGGATTGTTTATATATAAAGGATTCCCACTAGTCACTCTAAAAGCATAGCACAAACCAGCTCCAGAAGTCAAGTCTTTACAAATCATTTGGCTGTTCCAAATGAATGGTTTTATCTTTCTTTTTATTAGAATGGGAACTTACCCAGTACTCATGAAAATCTTTTGTTTAAAAATCAAATTCTCTGAAATGGAAAGGACTCCAGGAATATCCTAGAATCCAATGGAGAAAAATCTGAAAAAAATCACTTTGGGGGTAGAGGAGGAACAAAAAAGTGTGTGTGTGTGTGTGTGTGTGTGTGTGTGTGTGTGTGTGTGTGCATGTGTGTGTATACATGTATATATATATATATATAGAGAGAGAGAGAGAGAGAGAGAGTGAAGGAGAGAGAGAGAGAGGGAGAGAGAGAGAGTGAGGGGGTGGAGAAAGAGAGATTGACTCATACTTGATTTATCCACAGTATACTACTTTTTAGCTGGGAAGAGGATGAATAAGGAGGAAGAAAGGGTGAAATTCATGAAAAGTGAAATTCATGACTCCTATCTGGAATTAGTCAGGTATGTGTTTTATAAAGGCCTTCAAGTTTCTTCTGGAGAAAAAAGCCTGATTTGAATGTCATTAACATGGCTGGACTTCCAGGCCTTATAAAATGGTCTTTCATTTCCATGTGAATATTGGAAAATACCCTTCTTGGGAGGGTGGGGGTATGCAGGGGGAACAGACCTCTTTGCCTACATCTCAGCTAATTTACATGCTTTCTAATGGAGGTCATATCAATATGAGACCCAACCTCTGTCAGCTTTGCAGGTCCCTTAACCTGAGAACCTTGAAGCTCATTGAGAGCTATTCATACTTGGCAGATTGATTTCTTCAGTCATTTTGTCATAGTAACTGACAATTCACTGCCATCCAAGTGTATCTGGGGAGCACAATGCCCACATAAATATTGTTGGCAATTCTCAGCATATCCTTTTGTGGAAATGGTAGGTTAATTTACTTCTGCTGCTCGACTTTCTATAGTTATGTGGCAGAAGATCATTTCCTCTGCAACCATATAGCTGACAGACCCAGCAGGGCTTGCTTCAAAGCAGCAGAGAGTTCAGAATCCCCCACAGATGCAGAATGAAATGAATCAAGACTTCAAATACAGGTTAATCTAGAAGAGGAGACAGGGTCCCAACAGGAACATAAAAACCTTGAGGAGAATCTGGTGCAGCCCAAGTCCTAAAACTATCGTGGAGAGTTTAGGGCATGGAAATGATAGACTGTATGATCAGGAAAATGTCTCCACTTAAAGAAAATAATCACACGAGGGACAAAGGGCTTTGAATTCTTAACTATTCCAGCTAATTTAAAAGGTGCATTCTGAGCTGTGCTAACTCACAGAGCAGGTGGGAGACTTCCTGAGAGCAGTGAGGAGAGCTCCGGTGGGCTTGGTCTACAGAGGACTGTCTTATTGCTTCCCCAGCTGTAATCCAACCATCACTGAATGGAGAGGCTGCCACAGCTGTGGCATGGCCGAAAAAGCAAGGATTTTGGCAATAGACATTCCTGGATTTGATACCTGGCTCCACTGCTCAGCCATGGTAACCTAAGTCTCTTAACCTTTCTGACCTCGGTTTTACCATGTGTACAATGGGATTATAAACTTTATGACTTCGTTGCAAGGATTAAATGAGATTATTTATTCATTCAATAAATCTTTTCTGAGTGCCTTCTCTGCATTAGGCACAGCATTTAGGAATGGAAAATGAAAATATCTGAAGGAAGAGGTCTCTTATCTTTGATTTTAGTGTGTCCAGTTAGAATGGAAAAGACAATTGATTCAATGCAAAACTTGACTCTGTGAGTTGGCTTGGAAGAGTCAGGGGAGGCTTCTTAGAGAAGAGAGCTTTTGAGATTTCAAGGAAAGAAAGTCTGTCAAGCAGACTAACGGAGAGAACACATCCCAGGCAGATGTGAAGGCCAAAGGGGTAGTGATAGCACTCTTACTATTACTGGAGTATGTGAGGTACAAGAAGCATGCGGCAGAAGGAAAGGCTGAGCAGAGAGAGGAAGGACTAAATCACAAAGAGCTCTGTGCACACCCCATGCAGAGTTTAGATTTTATCCTGCAATCACAAGGAGCTTCTGAAACACGCCTGCCCCCATTGAGCATTTACTGTGGACCATATGCTGTGTTCAATCACTGTGATGCTCTTAGTCTAGTCAGGGATAATCAAAGCAAATGTCACCATGGAGTTGATTTTCCACTTAGTTCCTTGTGATGATAAATAGTGAACCAACTTTGTGTGTGGGTATGTGGGGAAGGGGTGGCAGATAAACCTTTTGAAAAATTCTATCCATGATTGAGTCAAGAGAGAGGCATGTATCTGCCTCTGATTGGTTTCTTTAACTCTCTAAACCTATCTTTGTCTCTCCAATGTGTGTGTGAAGCTGCCAAGCTTCAAGGTAGAACTGTTATAGCATAAGGGATAGCTAATACCTTGAAAAATTAAGTGCTATCTGTCTATAACCTGCTCCAATTTTCTCCTCCCTGTCTCTGGAGTGTGTGACCACAACATTTGAATTTCTGAAGGAGCCCAAGGTCTAAGAGAACGGTGCCCCAAGCCTCCCAAGCCGCATTACACATAGGTGAGATTTCCCAAAGAGTTTGTATCACCCACTACTTCTGAGGCCCATGCAAAAAGAGTCAGAACTTTTGGGGTACTAGGAAGACAAATTCTAGAAATCTATATGCTTGTGCTTTACCACTCGCCAGCTATGTGACCGTGGAGGAAGTCATTTAACCCCTATGAGCTTCAGCTCCCTTATCTCAAAAATGAGAATAAGTGGTAATACTGACCCTGCTTACTGATACTACAGCAGGATCTGTGGCAACCAAGTGTTCTCGTTATCTGCTGCTGCATAACAATTACTCCAAATCATAGCAACCTAAAAACATAACATCTGTCTTGTATATGAATCTGCAGCCTGAATAGGGCTCAGTGGAGAAAGCTTCCCTCTGCTCCCCTTGGTGTCAGCTGGGACCACTCAGGGGCTGGGGCTGGAATTTCAGAGGGTATCGTACACTTACATGTCTGACAGGTAATGCTGACTACTGACTATCTCAGTACTTCCTCATGACTTGGTAGGCTGAAAACGGCAAGTGACTGAGATAGGCAGAGCACGGGGTCCAAGCTGTATCATTCTGGTGACCTGGCCTCAGAAGTCACATAGCATCACTTCTGCCATTTTCCCTTAGTCACAGTAATCACAAATCTCGGATTCAAGGAGAGTGAAAACAGACCCCCGCCCCCCCAACCCCCAAAAAGAAGTGTCAGTGACATTACAAGAAGATAATGTGGGCTGGGATATACATACACTGGTAAGGCTATTTTTGGAAAATACAGTCTGCTGCTTTGTATATAGGAAATAGCTTTATTTAGTACAACTAAATAAACTAACACTGTGGCCTTCTCCTTAAGTGCTGTTTCACATATTTAAGAAGTAGAGTTATTATTAAACTATTTGTTCAACATCTATTGATGTTTGCTAAATATAGGCACTATCCACGATGCTCTCTAACACAAGACCTTATTCCACCCACATAACAAGCATGAGAGGCAGGATTTATGATCCCTATTTTAGAGTAAACTGAGGCTCAGGGCATTTAAGTGACAGCTTTTATTCATTAACTCAGTAAATATGTATTAAATATCTATTTTCTGTTGGGCAACATGCTCAAAGGGGTATGACAGTAAACAAAACAGACATGATCTCTGCCTCGGCTAGTACAGGAGAAAAATTAAAGCCAAATAATCATAACATAAATTGATGGGAAGACCCCATGTAGATTGGAAGTCAGGGAAGACTTCCTTAAAGAAATGACATTTTAAATGACACTTGAATAATGAGAGGGAATGAGATAGGAATGCAGGAGAGCATTCCTGAGAGAGAAGCAGCCCATGCAAAGGCCCTGGGGTGGAGGGAGAGGGATATAGCTGGAATGCAGAGAGTGAGGACGAGCTTGCTTTGAGATGTAGCCAGAGAAGTGGACAGGCAAAAAGCCATGCTGAGCCTTGCCCAATCATAAGCCAGGAGCTGCAGAGTCAGGATTTAAACTTAGGGCTCAGAAGCACCCACTAAGGGCTATTTCTATCCAGGACAATTGCTTGGATTGTAGTAGGCAGTGAGCTACCTTCCTGCCATCTCCAAGAGATCACTATATAAGTTAAGTAAGTCACACGTTTCCTCATTCAGGTGAAGGCTCTTAAGGAGCTCTGTATTCTCCATGATTAATCTTTGTATAGTATTAAAGTGTGGAGCCTCAACAGGCACCAAGTAAGTGCTTGTTACTCAGCTAATTATTTCTATCCTGAAAGTGAATACTGAGAACTCCCTTGTATCAGACCCCAAAAAGTCAGATGTCTAGGCATCGATCTAAGAGCAAGGAGGCGTCCTGGAATCTGGATGGCAATGTAGTGTGTTGAGGTAAAAAAGCAGGACCTTTTCAAAGTCTCAATTGGCCCTTATGTGAAATGGGAGAAATTCTACTCCATTATTTCCTGTTCAATTAGTTAAAAATTAATTGCACCAAATCTAAAATAATCAGCTCTGTTATGCACCCTGTGCAGGGACAGTGTTCTTTGATGCTTTTGTTGAAAAGCCAGTGAAGTAAGGAGGGAAGGAAGGCAGGACTCCAAGGAGGGCAAATCACGGTGCTGAGATGTAGACTCAGAAAAGAATGCTTGTACGTAGAAAAATGTTTATCACAGAGCACGCTCCCCAGAAGTCCTCTGGCTCTCTAATCAAGAGGCTAGAACTGTTTCCCAAAGAGTTCTGTTTAGGCCTCTGAAAGAAAACATCCTGGTTTCTCTCCTGCCAGCTGTTAGGGCTACTGGAATCTTGGAAGTACAATTTTTTGAATTTTTTCCTCTCTCTTTAGCAAAAGACACTTTACTGGGCCCTTGGACACTAGGAGAAAAATGTGGACTTGTTTTTGTTTTTGTTTGTTTTTTCGGAGATAGGCACTATGTAAAAAGTATCCCAATTCACACGGTCAGTCACAATTTTCAGGTCTATTTCATTGTGGCGTCAAGTGATAGAACAATTAAACCATGATCCTCTACATAAATCTCTTCCCATGTGTTTATTCATAATGAAACAAACAAACAAACAAACAAAAAAACAAAACTCAAATGACAAGATTAGATTTGCTCACCAAAGCCTGGTAACGCATTACAGAGTTCAAAAGAAAAGACACTCATTTCCTTGATCCATTTCAGCAAATGGCTCAGATTCATAGTAATTTAGTAATTGTTCTAGCAACAAGACCATGACTGTTCATCTTAAATGGCTATTATTGATGAACTACACCTGACATTTTCATGCGCTCATAAGCATTATAATCTCATGACAAATTTCTCATCTGGGATAAAACTTGGTGAAACAATTCTTAACTCAGAAACCCTCAAAATGGCCACTGAGGTGTGAGTAGGCTGGAAATAAGAAAGCAGTAAAAAAAGAAATACTCCTGGGGGAAAATATCCACACTGTAGTTTTCACTTTAGTGGTTCCTTCTTTGTGAAAGGACTTTGACTCTAAGAGAACCCATTTCCATGCTTCTGTCTAGGAAGAAACACATTTCACACTATGATCGTCTACGTTTTCTGGACAGAAGTCTGAATTTCCTACCAAAATAGGGTATACTTAATTGCCATAGAGGCCAGTAAACTATTATAAAAGTTTTGTTTTGTTTTGTTTTGTTTTGTTTTAAAAAAAGTAAATCCACAAACGGATCTGATGCAATGGTTAAGTTCCTGCTTATAATTGAACATACCCTGGGTATATTATAATTATGGCCCTGTTGTTACCAGCATAAAATATTTCCTGATAATTTTAGACTAACCTATGTAGCAGTTGTCTAACCAGTCAATATACTGTTGACCAGATCTTCTCACTGTGAATTATAAATCGCATACATGGTAACTCAGGCTGGGGTAAGAACATTGTGGAAAAACGAGGGGGAAAATCCAGTTAGGTCAAGAGTGAAGTAAGAGGACCCTACATTGCCTGGTCCTGCACAAAGATCTAAACATCTATACTCTGTGGCCCCTGCTTTTTTGGAGACAACCTACGATCGCAAGCCATTCCCGTGATTGCATTCAAACAAACTTTCATTGGGTTACAAACAAATGAGTAAATATTTACAACAGGAAAAAATGAGATGTCATAAAAAAATAATTATTTCCCATAGGGATGGAAATGAGAAGTATTGTACTCATAGGTCTAACATCCATGCCTGTGGCCAAAACATCCGTCTCTCTATTCTACTATGGATATGTCAGACATGGCGTTGAGAAACTGAGATAAAGTGATAAACAAGATAGACATCGTACTGCCATCATGGAGCTAGAAGCTGGGAAGAATGCACTCAATGCACTTGTACGTTTAAATGCGATGTGTGTTATAAAGGAGAAACGTGAGGTGCCATAGAACCTAATTTTTCTGGCAGGGATAGTTCCTAAAGGAAATGGCATTGAAGGATTCGATGCTCAGATTTGATGTTACAGAAACAGAGCGGGAGGGTAGAGTGTGCCAGGCAGAGGGAATAGCATACATGACAGTCCTATGGTGAGAAAATGCCATCCATTCTAATCTATCCGTCCTCTTTTCCTTCACACTGGCAGAGTAAAGAAAATTCATCTCAGTGGGACTCCTTCCCTCCTTCTCTCTATCTCTTGCTTTCTTTTTTCTTCCCTCTCTTCATTCTTTTTCTCTTAATCAATTTTTGTTCATTCTTATTTATATCAAAATAGTACATGCATATAACTTTAGGTTTAATAATACTACAAAGCTTATAATAATAATCCTCAGTTCCCTCCTCTCCTATTCATTTTCCTCCTACTACTCCTCAGATAGAACTAGTTTCATATATTTTAAACCATTTCTTCTAGTATAATCTCCATGTTTACAAGTAGTTTGCTTCTCCTTATATTTATTGATTTTAGGTGTTGTCTATTTATTTTCTATAATGGACAATGAATGTTTTTCCCTTTTGCTCAATGCTTCCCACCCATTCTCATACAATAATTATATGACTATTACATGTTCACTTTACTGTAACGATGCAAATATTGTTCATTGTTGAGCTAGTATTAGATGATGGTTACATTTATACCTTTATTGTATAATATTTTATTTTTCCTGAAGCTAATAATATTTTCTTTTTATTTAGATAACTCTCTGTGTAACTATCATTAGTTTTTCCAAAACTCTCCCTCAAGTTAAAAAATACCTCTAAAGACTGTTCTCTTTTCCATGTGACCCTCAGTTCTCTGGCTTCTCCTAGACCCTTCCGTCCTCCTGCTCCTCTCTGTATCCTCTGGTCCAGACTTTTCCTTTGTTCTTCTCCTCAGCTGGATCCCTTATTTCTAGGGCCCCATGTCTTCTCCTTTCTTGGTGTATCCCCTCTTTTGGTAAAGCATCTCCTCCCGAAGCTTCTTGAGCAAGCATAGAAGGGAGATCTCCTCACTGCTAAGAATCCCACTTCTCATGTCTAAAAACCCTGCTCTATTGCAATCTCCTATAAGGCAGGGGCCATGAGTTACTTTTCTTTTAATCTGTACACCACCATCCCCCTACCAGCCATTCTTCATCACAAGACTCTGAAATCGTCTTGGTCATTTATCTGTTTACCAATCTATTATCTTTCTTCCTCTCATGTCTTACTCAGCCGAAGTATCCTCAGTACATTGTAGCTGCCCACCACACCAAAACCACTGAATGAATAGATAAATGAATAAAAAATGTACAGAAAGAGCATGAGTTTGAGAGTTAGGCAGGCTCATACTCAAATATTGGCTTTGAACTTTAGTTCTAAGAATTTGAGAAATTTACTTAACATTGCAGAGGTTCCAATTTCTCCTTTGTCACTTAAAAGTAACTATTTGCATTTGTCAAGTCAAGTGATACTGATGTATTTAGGGCTCAAATATCATATCTGTAACTTACTTTCAAATGGTTCTTTTCCCCTCCCCCAGTGTGTGTCTGTGTGTGTGTGTGTGTGTGTGTGTGTGTGTGTGTGTGTACATACACAGGGAGAACAGATGAGGCAAAATGATAACAATGAAGCCAGATGAAGGTTATATAGGTGTTCATTGCACTTTTCTTTCAACTTTTCTCTAAGCTTGACGTTTTTAAAAATTCAAAGTTGATGAGGAGACAAGGCATAGCTATCTCAGAAGGTCTTTGTAGAATCAAAGAAATCTAATAACAAAGCACTTACACTGTGCCTGGCAGTACCAGATGCTCCAAAAAATGTGAATGTCCTTCATTCCCTGGAATTAATCCCAAGCTTGAACCAGAGAACTGTAAAGGAACTAAGGTCTGTGGACTTCCAGCTTGGCCTTCAGCCAGCCCTGCAGTGGGCTCCATCTGACTTTACAGCCTGGTTCTAGAAACTTCTCTCTCAACTTTGCTCCTTGTGGCATCATAAAAAGTGCCCCTCCCCACCCCAAGATATCCATATCAAATCCTTGGAACCTGTGAATGTTACTTTATTTGGTAAAAGGGTCTTTACAGCTATAATTAAGAACTTTGAGGTGAGACCATCCTGAATTAGCAGGTGGGCCCTAAATCCAATGACAAATGTCCTTATAAGAGACACACAGAGGAGAACAGTCAGAAGAGGAGGAGGCAGTATAAAGACAGAGGCAGAGCTTGGAGGGATGTGGCCATAACCCAAGGAAGCCAAGGAATGCTGACAGCCACCAGAAACCGGAAGAGGCAAAGAACATATTTCCCTCTTAGACTCCCTAGAGAGAATGCAAACCTCTAATAGCTTGAGCTTGGACTTCTGGTCCCCAGAACCCTGAGAATAAATTTCTGTTGTTTTAAGCCATGTTTGTGTTCTTTTGTTCCAGCAGCTTTGGGATATGAATATACAACCCTGACCAAGTTCTCAGCGCATGCTCCTATTTACGCAGCCTGGCTCTGCCTGGGTCTGCCAACAGCCCTCACCTAGTTCCTTGACCTGTATTCCATGGCCAGGGCCCTGTTCCCTGCCACTGGCTCTCCTTTATTTCTCTTCTGCCCACCTGCTAGCATCTCTGTCTGCTGTTTGTTGGAAGATCTCTCTGATGCCACCTAACCGTTTGTCTGACCTTTGCGTGTGACTCGTCCTTCACATATCTCAAGCCTCCTTCTTGCAGTCCAGCGCCCTGGTCCCAGGAGTCTAATCATCTCTGATCTAACTAACTCTACCAACTACTATGCCTCAGATATGATATTTTCAATATTCAAAAACAATGGGCGTAATCTATGATAAAAGTCAGACAATGGTTGCCCTTGGGGGTAGGGTGGGAACTGACTGAGAAGGGTACAAGAGAACTTTTTATGGGTTATGGAAATGGTCTCTGTATTGATAGGAATCTGGGTTACATGGATGTTTGCATTTGTCCAAAGTTATCAAATGGTAACACTTAAAATCGGTACATTTCACTATATGTAAACTATTACTCAGCCAAAAAAGTAAAACATTAAAAAAAAAAAACAGGCAAAATTGCTTATAAAAAACAAACTTAGAAGAAAATTAAAATTGTAAGGTTAGTTCAGGGTTTCTCTTCTTTGGCAGTATTGATATTTGGGGCCAGACAAATTTTTTAAAAGGCTGTCCTGTGCATTGAATAATAGCATTCTTGGCCTGACCACTAGATGCCAGCAGCATTCTCCTGCCCCCCACCCACCCCAAACGATTTTTGCGACAACTAAAAATGTCTCCAGACATTTGTCCCCTGAAAGAAAAATTATCCCCCAGTTGAGAGCCACTGGGTTCAACAACTGGATATTAACCCCTGGCTTAGTTAATGCCTACTGTTTAGCCATAACCATCCCATGCAAAGTGACTTATGCACAATATGACAACCCTGGGGGGCTAAACTGAGAGTGACCTGCAGAAGAATCTTTCTCTGAAAGGAACAAAAATTTGGCCACCAAGGATGTGGGCATGATCTGATATTTCTCTGCATTTCGGTTTTAGCTGTAAAAAGAGAAAGGAGTAGAAAGACAACTATAGAATAAGAGTGCCAAAAACGGCAGTAGTAGTTCCCCTTATTTTGGTAGTTGTTTCAGGGGTAGTAATATAATACCAATGATAAATTTATTAATATATTTTTACAATTTTTAAATTCTTTAAAAATCCACTAAGTTTTCTCCAACAAGATCCCTTTGAGAAAGTTAGTCATGATATTAATTTCTCCACTATATAGATGATAAAATAGGGAGCAAGGCTTCAGTGACTGCACAAGGTCACGGTGAGTTAGAAGAACAGCTGGAGCCACACTCTAACCCTCGGTCTCCCGGAGGCAAGATCCAAATCAGAAAAACTGTGTGCCTGGGAGGAAAGAAGTAATCAAGCAGTCCCTGAAGGGCTTGCCCTCAGACTCAAACTCACCTATATGAACAAGGAATAGTAAAAAAATTATAATTGTACTTTAGGAACTACAGCCATTGAAGATTCTCTTCTTCAGTATGACGTCTAGGAGCATACTTGGGGGCATGTATGGACACTTAAGGTGACAGCCATGCTCAGCACAAAGAGAAATTCGGAGTCTCCAGAAGAATGTTTCCCTAAAATGGAAAACTCCATCATCAAGCCAGGACCCTTCATTTCTCAGAATCCTCACTTGTTGCAATCTCTGAAAGAGATGAGTAGGCAGAGGCACAGAGGAGTTTTAGGGCAGTGAAAGCACTCTGTATGATATCATAATGATGGATCTATGCCATTATACATTTGTCCAAACCCACAGGATGTGTAACACCAAGAGTGATGCATCAGTATAGGTTCGCCCTTGATTTAAATAAAAAGCGTACCATTCCAATGGGACAGGCTAATATGTGGGGACAGGGTGTATATGGGAAATCTGTCAATTTTGTTGTGAACTTAAAATTGCTCTACGAAAATAAAAGTCTTTACAAAAAATACTATTGGAGTCTCACCCTTGTTAATAGGAAATGGGAGAATACAGATTCCAAAGAAAGGAGTCCTAGGCTGGGTGGAACCCCCCAATGCAGCTTAACTGCATAGAACAGCCTTTTCCCTCTGCTGTATTAGGCTTTTTTTCCTTGATATTCCTAAGTAACAGGGGCATTTTTCTAATTGTCACCCTGGATATATTCAAGTGAAGGGAAAGCGCAAGGAACATTTGTTGAGCACCTATACCATAGGCATTTCTTTTATAGCAAGAAATTTCCATGATAAAATTGGGAATTAACCATGCAATTAATTAGAAATTAGGATTTGCTCTGCTATTGTTTTTAATGGTATCTCCATCTGGAACTTGTAGAAATAGAGGCATTCTGAGCCAGCAGGGCAGTTTCATTTGAATAGCATTGCTGTTTATTTATCACAACAATGGGTGATGAGGGAATAAAGGTACTAAGAATGAGTAAGAAGTACTGAAGATAGTATGTACAGTACTGTGAAAAGAAAGCTCTTCATTCTTGAGCAAAGGCTGGAAGTGATCAAAGCTGGATTCCCTAATTTTAATAGCAACATTTAAAATTTCTATTATTGATATTTCTACAGGGAAAATAGCTTTGATATTGAATATCTGAAACTCCTGAACCCCCTTTTTCAGTTCTGATTTTACAATGTGTTTTTTTTTTCTTTAAATAACACGGTTCCCATTGGCACACCCACCTCACATGCTGAACGGTGCTCAGCAGGTGCTTATTAAATAAATAAATGCGCTGAGTCAAAACAGGTCAGGAGCGGCATGAGTTTTATAAAGCAAATTACTTTGTTTCTCTATGGAATGCAAACAGACCTGAAATTCTTTTCAGAAACGCCAGTGAACCTGAGTAAATCAGAACTGAACCTATCTATTTTCTGAAACTATGACGTCCTTTGACCAAACGCCTGAACCAAGGGGGTTATTTCACTTGGGGCAGGTTGCCTGTCCCTCCTCCGAACCTGTTACTAAGTTTCCTAAAACAAACACTGGGAAAGGGGCTCAGAAGAAGGTAGTTTCCCCCCACCCCCTGGAAGAGTTAAACTCCGTGAGCGAAAGGGCCTTGCCTCAACTCCAGCACTTTTCACTCCAGAAAACAGCCCTGGGAGTCCCAGAGGGGGCTTTTGCTGCTCTGACTTCTCACACACTCTTCTTTCAAATGAATTTAAACCTTTTCTTGTCCAAATCCCTATAGAAGAAAGAAAAAAAGTAACCACTCTGCAGTTTTCCTACTATTATGCAAATAGATTAATCAGGCAATGCTCCTGTGAGAATTAATGTATGTTTGAATCCAATGAGGCCTGGATGCTTGCTGACTGAACCATCAGGCCAAAGCTTCAGCTAGGTAGCACCTCATATTATTCCTTTGACGAAATGTGAACTGACATAAATACTATGGCTCCCTTTCAATCCGATTACCCCGTTACCTCACATCAATGCTACCCCAGCCATCAGACTCTGGCGTCTTTCCTTTCACTGGCTCCAGGAACAACAGACAACTCCTCCCTGATAAACAAGCACCCACGCTGCCACCTCGTACCCCCACTCTTAACCCATCATCCTCACTCAATGGGCCCTATTCGACAAGGTATTTTATTTTGTTTGTAGGAATCAAGGACTGAAAAACAGTTCAAAATCAGGCCTGGCTGGGGCCGTTCATTCAAAGCTGCCCTTTCACACAATCAGTCACTAAGAGCCTCTGGAAACAACACCCCTGAAGTACCCACCCTTTAATAGACGTCATCTCCCCACCCCCCGTGGGGTGCTCCCTCCCACCCCCTCCATCGATCTCCCTCCCTTACATCTCATGAGCTCTATTTAAAACACACAAAAAACAAATAGCAGCACAGGTTCCCTGGGCTTGTGTGACCTGAAGCTCAGTCAAAATGAACCTACATTTTAAACCATACCTTTGTACTAAACTCATGTTGACAACCACTAAATTCTTTCTGGTGCTCTGCATTGAAACTTAAAAATAAAGGTTCATTTCTCTCTCCATCTCCCCCCACCCCCAAACTCTGCCCATTTAAAAAGCTTGGCTAAACAATCGGCCAGGTGGGGGGAAGGCTTTTCTATGTGGGCAGCTCTGTTTCTGGAGGCCCTATGCTGATAATTAGATTAACGGGCAATATGTGAATAGCAGGGATCATAACAGTTCCCACTCCCTTCATGCTTTATGCCATTTATTGCGCATAATTGATAGCAAAATATCTGGAATGGTAGCAGAAAAAAATACGGATTTATGAACTGCTCTTTGCTAAACATGGAAATAAGAGAGAAAGAAAACAAAGCAAACTTTCATTTTCAAAAGCAACCCCAAGTAATTGCAGTACTTGGTTTTTTGAGAAAGGGGCAGAAGTTATATGTGGTCATAAACTGGGGCTGTTGGTGTGTTCGTTAGTCTTGTAGTTAATTAGCGTAAATATTTCTGCGTCTCCTGTTAGCACCATGTAAAATAGAGGACGGTGCGACCCAGTAGGCAACGCTTGTCTTTCTGAGTCTACGAAGGCAGAAATACCTTCTGCAATCACGGTCCCTCTGAATTTGAGAAACCCTTTGAAACATACTCTAACTAAATATGTATTTGAAGAAACTATTCACTCTTTAGAAATAAGAGGAGGCAAAATAAGCAGTCTGAACTGAAACATATTAACGGTCAGCTACCTATAAGGAAAGTTATGGTTTTGCCAAATACGATTCCTTTTTTTAAAAGCAATTTGCTCTCTGTCATGTCAGAGGAGAACATCTCTGTTTTCATATAAAATAGATTTCCATTTAAAAGTAGAAAAGGTATTGTGTGAACATGTTAGATTTGGGTAATTAATTTTCACTAAAAGTGATACTCAATCTTCTTTTCACTCTAACTCCTCTGAGTGCTTTTGCTCAAATGTCTAAAATTTGCTGCTTAGCGTCTGGTTTAGCACCTATTCAGGAATGTTGTTTTGTATCATATTTTTACCCAAAGATAAAGTGCAACTGCTTTATTCCTTCCCCTTGACCTGGCTGTTTACTATTCATTCAACAAACATTCATTTAGTATCTACTGATCCTTAGATGTGTCTGCAGTGGCAGACTCTCAGTGGCACTCAGGGTGTCCAGTGTGGTTAAAATCTTCACTCTACATTCTTCCTTTACCTATAATGTAGGGCCACAGGAGTCTTCCGCAAGCTCAGCTCTACCCAGTTCTGTCCCTTAACAGGAAACGTCTAGGAGACTAAATTCATGAGCCTCCAGTCGCCCTCATTGTTGTTGCCTTTTTTGGGTGACAAAGGCTCCCAGGCTACCCTGACTGACCCTTGCCTCCTAAGTTCCCAGATTGACCCTTTGTCTTTTTGTTCTTTACTCCCTTCACAGATCACCTGCCTGCCCAGAACCACAATTGCTCCAAACACGGGCCTGCCTTCCTCCAACCCAGCATTCTCAATCAGAGGCAATCTGGGGCCCCAGGGGGACAGTTAGCAGTGTCTGGAGACATTTTCAGTTGTCATGACTCGGGGGAGTGGGGTGTATGCTACTGTCATTTAATGGGTAGAAGTCAGCAATGTTGTTAAACATCCTACAATGTACCGCATAGCCTCCCCAAATAAAATTTCAAATTAAGAAACCTTGCTGTAATCAGTTTCTTCCTCAATCCCACAGGCAGCGTATGCTACTGAGCAGGAACATGGACTGTGAGTCAGACCACCCTAGTCCAAATAAATCTGCTTCTGTCACGAAATTAGCTACATGATCCTCTGCAAGCTACTTTACACTTTTTGAGCCCCAGTTTCTTTGTAAAATGGACTTGTTATGAGGAGATAAGGAAATTTTATACACACACACATATGCCCTAGCAGAGTACTCACTAAAAGGAAGCTGTCATTATTGTTGCAGCTGTATAATCATTCCTAAAAAAGTACCCCAATATCTAATCTCAAGTTCTGTAACTTAATGGCAAACCTTCTTCCTGTGAACTTTCTCCCCATTGTTCATTGTTCTCAGACCACAGGTGTTCTATGGGGGCATCAGTCCACCTGTCCTACCTCCAGAACCCCAGGAGACATTATTAGTTAATAGCAGAACATTTTCCCACATCATCCAGAGTTGGTCTCAGAATCCTTCTCTACATAGTACTTTAGATGCAACTACCAATCAGTGAGATTTGGCACATATATTGAAATCTATTTGCCATCTTTAGTACGTACGTTATCTTTTCGTAACTAGAAATAATCTATTGCCAGAAATAGTGAGTTCCCTGTCACAGGAAGTAAGTGAAATGAACATGAAAAGGATTGTATGGATGAGATCTCCAAATCAGTGCATGTTTGGATAACTATCCTGGCAACACGAGACCTTCGTACTAAGTCTGCAGCCCATGTGTTCAAAATACAAGGCACTAGAAAGATGATTTAGGTGGGTCATTAGTCAAGGTAGGATACATTCTCTGATAACCCCCAAATTTTATAATAAAAGCTTATTACTTGCCTGTGTCATAGTCCAATACAAGATGAGTGACTCCCCTCCAAGCTGTGACTCGGAGATCCAGGTTCATTATACGTTGTACCTCTGCCACCCCAACATATGGCCTCCAAGTCCCAAGGGAAGGAAGAAAGAAAAAGGTTGCACATGAGAGATTTTATATACCAAGCCTGAAAGTGATGTTTATCACTTCTGCCTACATTCCATTGGCCAGAACAGAGTCTATGGCTCCATCTAATTGTGATGAAGCTAGGAAGGGTTATCTGTATGTCCAAAAAGAAGAGAAGAATGGGTATTGGTAAGCATTAGTAGTGTCTGTGGTAGAGTCATTAAAAATTGTAAAAAACAGAAGTGAGACACCAATGGTAAAGGGCAGCTACTAGTACTCATCCATGAATCTAGCTTTGAGTAAGGCGCATGTGGTAACAGACAGTGTCTAAAGCCACACCACTTTTCTCTTGCTAATAATATCACTTTTGTTCAGAAATCTAATACCTATATATTTCCAGGAAGCTAGGTCCTTCCTATCTCCAGGAGGGTGACCCTTGATCCATTTAATTTAAAAATGGTGATTCCCATTTTCTTTACCAGTGACTGACTTGGACCTGAGTAACTGGCATGATTCTGGCCAATGAGACAAGAGTAGACATCCCCCAGGTGATATTCTGGAAAAGATTTTTTTCTACCGATAAAAGGAGAGAGAAGACAATGAACTGACATCCCCTCTGTGGGATGTTGTCACCTGCATGTGATGGCTAGAGCTGAGGCAATTGTCAGAGACCATGAGGGAAGCAGTCAAAGAGAATAAGTCAATATTTTAAGGATGGCAGAGCAGAGAGATAGAAAGAACCTGGGTCTTAGATGATATCAATAAGACAATGAATTAATAAACTCTACCTGTCTTGCTTCTGTAATTCTTGTTTTATGAAATAATAACTTTTCTTTGTAGTTTATTCTAGTTTGGGGTGGGTCTTTTGCTAATGTATCCAAAAGCATCCTAACTATAGATATGTGCTAAGCACTTTGGATATATGCTCTCTAAAATGGAGCCGGTGTGGACCTGCAGTTCCTATATATCTACCTCCCTTTTGTCAGAGCAGGGAACCAAGATCTCTCCTAACTCTGGGCCCATTGCCCTCAAAAAAATCACTTTTTAAAAATCTAATAACCACTTCTACAAATAAAGGAGGTGTTGAAAATGCTGCTTCTACCTCTTGAGATTATTGTGAAGATTAAATGAGTTGATACATAAGCACTTTGAACAGTACCTGAAATTGTGTAAATGCTAAATATGAGCTCGTATCATTATTCATAGTAGTAGTGAAAGCAGAACTTTTGATTTTTATAAACTAAAGGAAACTTTATCAGTTGCTAAATGTCCTCTGGGTATCGGTTTGGTATCTGAGGTAATGACCTCTTAATCCCTGCAGTGCTTCAAGGCAGAGGAGACCTAGAATTTCAACCACAGACTAGTGTCTTCAACCTTCGGAATCCCAAGACTTTCTTTTCAGAGAACGGTTCTGAGTCAGAACAGAATGGTGGTTGTGAACATAGGTTCCAGGGGCAGACTGAGTCCCAAGCCTCAGCTTGTTAACCGTGTGTCAGGATTCAATCAGAGAAGCAGAACCCATTGGTGATATTTTAAATCTATATCTATATACGTCACATATATATCATGCATAGTAAGTCCTTACTTAATATCATTGATGGGTGCTGCAACTTTAAGCAAAAGGACATATAACGAAACTAAGTTTACCATACGCTAATTGATATAAACAAGAGTTAAATTCTTAGGACATCTTATCAACATTATAACAAAACAATGTTGAACAAAACGATGTTTTAGAGAACCTGCTTTATGTATCAAGAGCAAGCTGGAACCCCACAAGAACAGCCTGAAATCCATGTCGATCTCTGCTGCTTCTTACCTTGTTGTCGTAGATGTCCTCCCGCTTCAGGAAGGTAAACACACACACCTGGCCCAGGAGTCAGAGAGCTGGGGAAGGTGGAACACCTGCTGCCTGGCTGCCGCCTCACACCTGTGAGGTGAGTCAGCTCATCAGCTACAAAATGACCACTGCTCCAAATCTTCCAGCCTCCAAATCTCTCAAGACTCTTTTGGGCCCACCTAAAACTGGAATTATGTTGGAAAGAAAATACTGAAAAATGGAGTTCAGCCTAGCCAGGCTGACACAATGCAAAGCCAACACAGTTACATTATTAAATTTCTCTAAGTTTCTCTCTCTTCTCCTGTAGATAAGTGGCAAAAATAATAGTATTTACCTCATAAAGCTGTTTTGAGGATTATTTTAAGTAATGCATGGAAAGTACTCAACACAGTATAGACATATAGCGAGTTCTCAATAAATCTTACCGTAATTATCATTGTTGTGGTTATTGATTTATATGTCCTTTACTGACGCTAAGGGGAAATCAGGTACAGGCTTACCTCAGAGATGTTGCAGGTTCAGTTCTGAACTCCCATAATAAAGCGAGGATCACAATAAAGCGAATTGTAATCCTTTTGCTGGTGGAGAGTCTTGCCTTCAATTTGTAAAAACTGCAACACCTGCGAAGCACAATTAAGCAAAGCACAATAAAATGTATGTCTGTCTAAAATTAAGATATTTTCTTGAGGGAAAAGGGACTAAATTTCCTTTGCATCTAATTATATCCAGTCAATGTTCTGAGCAACATACATTTTTCACGGTCTTTTAGCATAAGTTTTATGTGGAGAGTCTTGCCTTCAATTTGTAAAAACTGCAACACCTGCGAAGCACAATTAAGCAAAGCACAATAAAATGTATGTCTGTCTAAAATTAAGATATTTTCTTGAGGGAAAAGGGACTAAATTTCCTTTGCATCTAATTATATCCAGTCAATGTTCTGAGCAACATACATTTTTCACGGTCTTTTAGCATAAGTTTTATACACATTTTAGCAGTATAGTA
>NW_006433024.1:1340723-1350017 GCF_000325575.1 Pteropus alecto | reverse complement strand
TATACTTATATATACACTTATATATATATGTATATGCGGGAAGCAAGCAGAGAGAACAGTATACACAAAGGTAAGAAAGAGCTTGGCATCTTAGATGAGGAGGGAAGAGATTGGGGAGAAAGGAATGTGATAGAAGAGGGGAAGGGGGAGGGGCCCACAGGGGCCTTTTCCTTCTTTATCCTAAATGGGAAGATCCAGGATGGCACAAAACTGTCTATTTTGTTGATTCCAGCGTTCCCAGACCTGGAACGTTGCCTGCTGGCACATGGTGGGACCTCAATAAATATCGGTTGATTAAAGGAGAGCGTGGGGCAATAGATCTGATTTACGTTTTTAAATCTCTCTAGTTGCTGTAAAGTATGCATCCCACCTTTCTTTTTTTTTTTAGTATCATGAAACTTGCAACTTATTTTCTTTCTCTTGGCAGCCCTTAAAATACCTGAATGTGACAGTCATATCCCTCTAGGCTTCCATTACCCCAGGCCAACAGCCTCAGCTTCATGGCAAAAGAACTTCCGTAACAAGGGAAATGTTCTCTCTCTCTGCTGTTCAATGAGGCAGCCACTAGCCTCATGTGGCCTTTGAGCACTTGAATTATGACTCATGACTAAAGAACTAAAATTTAAATTTGATTTAAATTATAAAATTGCACTTAATTTTAATTTAATTTTTATTCGAATTATTTACATTTTATTTTTTAACTCGTTTGAACATGATTAGTCCCGTGTGGCTAACGGCTCCTGAATTGAGCATGAAGCTCTAGTTCTGCACGTTCCCTTTTTTCCCACCTTTTCTCTGAGCCTCCTGCTTTCCTCACCTCTCCACCAGAACTAGCCAAGTCTGGTACTCCACGTGTTGGCCTTCTGTCTCATGGCAGCTGATTTAGTACCTAAGGCCTAAAGATTAGTTGGAACCCCTTTCTTTGGCAAGCACCAGTTTTTAGAGCAACGACTTTTAGCTTTCTGGGTCATATAATTCCTCTTAGTGAGATTTCATACATACAACACACGTGCACACACGCATACACACAGTTTCTAAGAACCTAAATGAGGGGCAGATTGGGATCTGCTAGTGCATTCACTAATTACACTGTAAAAATTAAACATTTATTTAATGCTGCTGCAAGACCAAGTGTTAGTACATATGTGCTAACCTAAGCTTGGTTCCCATGCTATGGAATTTACTCTCTGTTAAACATATTAGGTCTGCTAGCATATTTGCCAGTAATATCCACTAGTGGCCAATCATACCAATAGAAATCATCACCTAATTATTCAAATCAGCTAAGAGGACTGGCCTAGGGGATACAAATGAAGATTAAACAGTCTTTAAACAAAATCTGGGAGCTGTCCCATCAGGTTACATTCTAGAGAACCAAACAGTAAAAAATGAAGAGCTAATAATGATAAAACTTTAGAAGAGGTTAGTAGATTGGTGAACTAAATATACTGAACTTTAAAGCAGGCATGTCCTTTTAAATGAAGTGGTAAAGTGCTCCCAGAACTTGAAGGATTCATCGTTCCGCACATGCATAGCATGTGCTAGGCATCAGGACACAGAGTCAAAGGATATGGTGTCTTACCCTCAAGGAGGTCATGGTCTATAGAAGAAACAAACACAGATTATTCCAGTAGGTACAGGTGCTAGATTTAGCAAATAAAAAATACAGAATATCCAATTACAGTTGAAATTTTGATAAACAATGAAAATTTTTTAGTGTGAGTACATCCCACGAAGTATCTGGAACATTTATACTAAGAACAATATTTGTTTGGAATTCAAATGTAACTGTGCATCCAGTATTTTATCTGGCAACTCTAACTATAGGATAATACATGCCATGATAAAGGTGAGTGTTAGGTACTACGAGAAAGTATCCAAAGGACATAGACCTCAGAGTACGTGTCAGAGAAAGGCCACAGAGGAGGTGAGGCTTTCCCAACCAATAGAGGTTAACCTGATAAAGAGCACAGAAGGATCAGCATGCACAAAGCCACTGGAGTGTGAGAGCAAGGCATACTTGGGGTAATGCAAGTAGCTCAGTGGGGATAGAATAAGTAATAGGTAGAATTTTTATGTGTCTTGGAAAAGAGCCAGTCAGAACCCAGAATAACATTACTGTCTAAGGCATAAAGAGAGAAAAGAGAGTTCATGAAGAGGGCGAAAAGAAGCAATCTGACAAGGAAAGCCAGGAAGGAGAGAGAAGTCCATAGTGACAAATTCTGCAGGCAGGCCAAGTAAGGTAAGAGAAGTCCATCAACTATGTGAACATGGACAGCATCAGTGACACTAATGAAAGCCATTTCTGTAGAACATGATGGTAGCAGATTGAGAACGTGATGAGGTGGTGAGAATTGGAGAAAGCAAAGGCAGATATTGCTTTCAAAAACCTTGGTTGTAGAAGAAGTGTCATGCTTAGACCTAGACAAACAGGGAACTTGCCTGGGCCTTGAATTTTAGAGAGGCTGGCTCCGCTCTAGCTCTGCCAGTGTCCATGGGGCCAAGGACATGCTCACCTAGAGCCTATACACGCTCTTTGAAGCCCTGGAATATTTTGCCCAAATGCAACCAAGCCTGTTTCTAAAGACCTCACAAGCTTCGCCCTAGGTCTCTCTTGCCAAGGGCGAACCATACCACCAGTGTGCCCACCCCTAAACCTGAGGCATGGACCAGGGGTGGCTGTTTGGAGAGAGAGAGATAGAGAGAGAAAAAGGAAAAAAGGAAAGAAAGAAAGAAATAAAAAAGATAAAGCAAGATTCTGGTTTAGAGAAAACAGTGTCAGTCCATAGGCAAACATATTTTTCCCTTGCAGGCTCTTAAATCTTGGACAGGTAAGGTTTAATATCAAGACAAGTGCCTGGAGATAGCTTGACAGTTTGGTAGAAACCTCACAGCACAGCTCAACATAAACAAGATGAGTCTTCCCAGAGTCCACTGTTCTGAAGTGTGAGTGTGAGTGTGGGGGTGGGGGTGCTGGGTGCGGTGGGGTGGGGGGAGGGCAGTGTGGAGTGGGCGGTTCGTTTCTCCAGAATCTACCACCCAACTCACTAGCCTGCCAACTCCCCGCACAGGAGGTCCACCTCCATCCGAACACAAAGCCAGCCTCACTAAGAGGTATCTGCTCCCCATCCCTGAGTCCTTGGGAACCAGAAAAAAGGAGGAATAAATTTTTTTTTCTCTCTTCTCCCTCCCGCCGTCGACAAAAGCAGCCCTTTCAGGCCCAGAGAAAGATCCTATATATTTTATACTCTTACCTACCCATCACCCATTAGCTAACTTCACCTTCCTCCAAGTCTCTTTATCCAGCAAGCCTCTGGGACACGAAATCAATAGTTCCCGCTTGGGGAGAGGCAAAGGAAAGCAAAGCTAGAGCGGGAGGTGGTTGGGCGGTGAGGAAGGGGTTCACGGTGGGGCCACGACGGGAAATTAAAGCGGCTGAAAGGTGACACCCAGGACATGGGGAGCAAGCCAGGGAGGATCACTCTTGTTGTACACCTGCCATTGGGCCACACCTCGTGGCGGGACTAGGACCGAAGAGGAGTCGCGCGCCCAGCGGGCTGCGCGCACCGGGAGGGAAGCGGGACAGCACGCCCGGCGGAATGCGAGGACTCGGCAGCCTCCGGGCTTTGCTCTCAGTGAATCTTCAGCCCCAAGGAGCAGAAGCCGCTTCCGCGCAGTCCTCCCGGGGCCAGCCGATCCTTCCTGAAGCCTCCACCCACTCCACGCTCCTTCCCTCTCTTCTGGGCTTGCTCCTAGCACCCGGAAATGCTGACCTTCGGGGGGTCCTCCCGAGCCAGAGGCTGAGAGCCGCTGGGGCCCGCGGTGGGGCGATAGAGAGTTCAGAGTTTTTAAACCCTACGAGATCAGATCTGAAAAGGCTCTCTAGGGCAACCCCTCCCTTTATACACAGGGACTGAGACCCAAGGGACAGGACTTTCCCTAAAGACACACAGTAAAGTGAAATGGATCCAAATCTGAAGCCGGTTAGTAAGGAAAAGCAAAGGGAATTTATTTTTAAGATGAGAGGGAGGGAAATATCAGCTTCTGAAAAGCATATTTCCCACACAAGAGTGGGGGGGAGGGTGGGATGATGGAGAGATAAAACTCTCAAGGCCCAGCTCATCAAAAGCAGGGCCTTGAGAGTTTTATTTTTGATTATTTCGAATGTGCTTAGATCACCGTTGCCGACCTCTTGGCGCTAAAATCTCTGGGCTGCAGGGTCCAAGCAACGAGTTAAACTCCTGCCAAAACGGCACAGTGGACGGGCCACGCTGCTCTACAGAGATCCTCTTTCTTCGGGTTAAAAAGGAGAAAAAAGAAAAAAGAAAACACAAAAAACCCACAAAAAAACACAACACACAGTTAACCACCTGTCAGGGCTGAGGATACAATGAGTCTCCTCGAAAAAGAGCTTTTCATGCATGCGTAATATATTTGTTCAGCTATTCACTTAATGAAGCTGATAAATGTGATGCAAGACAATAGTCAAGTTAATCTATTTAGTAAAATGTTTTGAGACTTTCAGGCTACGTTAAGGAGGAGAGCGGTTTGGCGACATTTTCATTTAAATGCGCTCATCTCCCCTCTTAGGCTGCACAAGGGGGTTCGGGCAATCTATGTGAATATAATTTCTTATAAATGTGTCTTTAATGGGTTTAATTCACCCTTGCCAGCTGTTTTGGGGGCTATTTTGTAAGAGCAAAACAAATGTTTCAGGCTTGGAAAGCTAGTTAAAATTAGTTTCGGTCATCGAGGCCAAGCTATATTTCCTGCAAACCATCTGCTTGATTGGCACAATAGAAGGATTTTCAAGGAAAAGGGTTGGGGGGGGGGGTTGGGGGAGGGAAGAGGGAGAGGGGTGAGGGGAGACGCTAGAAAGGGCTGGGGCGGCCGGTAGTTCCTTGTGGCCTATTCTAAAGGTGAACCGTTAGAGGTGTCTTAATAGAGCGGCTTGCCTAGAAGGCTGGGGCGGTAGGAAAGCTCTTTCAGCCGGAGCCTCGCCGCCCTCCTCCTTTGCCTAGCGGGTCAGCTCCCTTTTTCCCCAGGACCACGAAAACCAGGCCGACGGTGCTTTTCCCTTCGCCTCTGCCCGGCTTCCTGCCAAACTTGCAAAATGCTATCAAAGCGTTGGCAGCTCCAGCCCGCAGCGCCGTGGGCTGGGAGTTCGAACCCTTGCAAAGTTCGACCTTGAGGTCCCAACCTCCCCAAACAGAAGCTCGTCATCTTTTTGGAGGGCCGAAATCTCCAGTAGCTCCCTGCTTATAAGCGCCCTTCGCCTCTTTCTCTGGCCTGCGCTTCCCCGAGGCACTCCCGGCTCCGCCCGCTGGAGAGGCAAGTGCGGCAGTGAAAGCGCAGCGCGGGAGGCTGGGACCCTCCCTCTCTCCACCGCCCCAGGGGAAAGAAACCCCCAGAGCAGGTTCCGGGAGCTCTTCCTGCGGGTCCAGGGGGACCCTGGGAGCCCCGGCTGGCCTAGTAGTCGCACCCGTGGCACAGGCTAAGGCCTTAACCCCAACCAGGGCCTCCGATTCTCTTCTCCCTTCTCGTCTTCTTTTCCCTTGAAAGAGAAACAGAAAGCTCAGCTCTGGAATAGAGGGCGCGCGAATGACTTCTCTGAAATAAACTTGGAGATAACGACATTACAATGAATGGCAGGACGCACAAAACCCCAATGCGCTCAGGTCAAACGGCATTAGTCACAGGTCTTAGCCACAGCCGCCGCGCTGCTCAGACCCTTAGGCTATCTAGGAGTTTCAAAAGACCCGTTCAAGGAGATCACTTAAAGTAAGATCCTTTCGTTCGATTTCTTGCTTCCTCAGGATTTATTTTGCCTTTTCACGGGCGGCCAGCCCTCTCCCCCGCCCTCACTTTTCGTCTTTGGTGACTTAGGAATTACTTACGGACCGCTGGAAGTGGGGTCCACGTGGGTCGCAGCAAGGGGTTGACCCACCTTCCAAAAAAATTCAGCGCCCCCTTTTAAGAGAAGTTAGCAGCAGTTAATCTATCGTGAGATAGAACGATCGGACGGGAAGGGCTGAGGGTTATGAAGTATGTCAGTGGGCAGGATAATAACTGTAAAAGCTATACCCAGGAAAATGTCCCAGCAGGAGAAGAGGCCTAGGGAAGGGAGACGCTAGGAAGGTCCAGAACTGACTTTGAGTCTTTACCAGCCCCCAAAACAAAACCTTGCACACATAGACTTTATTCTGATCTTCCAGAAGATCGGGCAAGCGATTTCTAGATGGGAACGTAACACCTGTAGTCTCTCTCTGTTGTAGATGGTGTCATAGCAGGTCTTGAGTTTTTCCAATGAACTCAATTTTAATACATGGTATTTTTGTATGCCAAACTGGTGTTTTTTCCTTTGTCTATGTGGTAATGTTGATTTTATGACTACGGTTATAACACATTTGCTTTGATTAAAATTCGTAAAACTATTTCAAAAAGAAAAAAAAAGAAGAAAGTCCGTCCACCTTCCTAGAACTGGCCACTGCTGGTGGGGCAGGGTGGGTGAGAAGAGAAAGAGATAATGCAAAAATCAGAGCCAGTCCTCCAGTTTCCGGAAAGCAGTTAGGGAGGGAGGTGGTGGTTGTGTTGGAAAACTTCGTGGTAAGGTTAAAGCACAGGTGTTCAAGTGGTTTAGATTTTTTCTCCCCTATTTTATTGGAAAAACTTCAAAAAGAGTAACAACTGAAGTTCTTCACAGATCTCCCTCTTCCGTTTCCAGGGGTCGCCAATTAACGCGAGCAATGCATTTTCCGTATATAAATAGTCATTTATTTAAAAATTGTTCCTCTCCTTATAAGTTTCCCCCGGCCTGCTGCCCAGTACGCCTCCATAAGCAGTCGTGGGCGCAGAAACGCCAATGCTTGCGTCGTCTTCAAGCATTAATTTGGCTCCAGAGCCCGGCCCTAAATAACTTTTTAATTTGAATCAAGGGAGAGTTTTAGCAGGCTCCGTTTCTGGTTTAATGTGATATAAATCGCAGATGCACTTTTATTGAATGGTTAAAGCAGCGACATGGAGATCATCAACACAAAACGCCCTGAACAAAACCATCGAGAGAAATAAAGCTGGTTAATAAGATTTTTGAGAAAGCTTTGTGTTAAAAAGCAGAAAGGAAAACCAGCTGAAGGTGACAGTTAGTTCATGGTTAATAGGATCAGAGCGGCCTGGCGGGGCTGCACACTTCTCTTTGGGGAGGTTCAGCCACACTAAAGAAATGAATGGGACATTTAACACATCTGTTATCACGCGGAGCAGAGAAGCAGGGGAATCGAGGCTCAGCGCCACCCAACCCCAACCCAGAGGAAAGGGAAAGGCTGTCTGCGGGAAGATTCTCGTTTGAGGCCCCGTATCAATGATGGGCTTTCCTGACGTGGACCAGCATTCTTGGGAAACGCGTCCTTTGCTCTGTTTTCACATGTTTGTGTGTCATAGTCAATTAAGCAGCAGCAACATTGAGACTAAGTTAAGCGCTTCGCAATGGGTAGGGCTCTCTCCAGACGAATGCCAACAGTTGCTGCTATGGCTGTTAAAAGTTCAGGCTGTGAGTTTGAACTAAAACTGCCTAAGGCTCCTTGAAGTTGGAAAAAGGGCCAGCATAGCACTCACAGCATTCTGGTCACCTTGTCTGAGGCAGCTTCTGGCAGAAGTAAGCCCTTTGCAAGTGAAATCTTGCTGCCTTGCCCCAGTGAGGTGCTCCCCTTGGCTCTTACCCTAGATGAGCAGAGACGCGCTCCTTGGTGACAATCCTAGAGGAATGTCGCTGAAATTCGTTTCTCAAGTTACTAGCAGTTTGCATAAGGAAACTCATATCACTATTCAGGTATCCACGAACTCTCTCAAACTCAACCATAATGAAATAACTCAAATTGAGGCCTCCCCCTCCCACCGCTATGGATAAACATCCAATAGCCCAAAGTATTAATTTCAAGTCTTCCTGGGCTGTTAGAGTGGCATTCCATCCACACACACACACACACACACACACACACACACACACACACATATGCACATTGACTTAAATCACCCGTTAGATGCAGTAATGTACAGGGCTAGAGATGGAAGAGGGAGTATATTTTCACATTCACTGACTCGAAATTGTCCATTGCCCTCCCCAAAAGGGGGAGGGATGTTTTACTGATTGCCTGGAGATGAATTTCTATGAATATTTATTGATTTATTTTCAGGGCTCAGCAGGGGAGCTGCAAATAAATTTAGTGCGTTCTTTAAATAATTCCTTTTCTATGAGGCAAGATGTCATCTGAAACTTCTAAATAGGCATTTAATTAGCCTGGGTGTGGATTCCGAACAAAAACTCCCGGCAAGAGCTTTGGGGGTGCACTGTATTGCAAAGAGGCGGTCGATATGCAGAACTGATGCGCGCCAGCCTTTGTTGCCGGCCCATTGTGCGGGCGATGCTTATGAAGACTAATCCAATCATAAATTGCACCCCTGCGCCAATCAGAGTGCCCAGAGCCTCTGGCGAATGAAGCTCGAGTGGAGAACTTTGTTGAACTTCATTGTCAGAGCTGTCACTTTTCAAAGCGCTTTAACGGGCGGGCCACTATAAAACCATCACCTCGACGGGAGGACCACGGAGGACTCGCAGGCGCCCAAGTGGGATCGTTCGTTACTTGGAGACTTTTGCTAAGCCCAAGAGAGAGCGCACCGCGGGGGCGGGAGGGGCGGGAGGCGAGGCGTTTACCCTCAGGCCACTGGAAGAAGGGTTATTCTGCTCGCCCCGCGCCTCACATGATGTTCCCCGGCCTCCTCGCGCCCCCCGCCGGGTACCCCAGCCTCCTGCGCCCCACGCCCACCTTAACGCTGCCCCAGTCCCTGCGGTCGGCATTTTCCGGCCACTCGAGCTTCCTGGTGGAGGATCTGATCCGCATCAGCAGACCCCCTGCCTACCTGCCCCGCAGCGCGCCCACGGCCAGCTTGTCACCCCCTAGGCAGGGGGCCCCGGCGGCTCTCACGGACACAGGGGCCTCGGACCTGGGCTCCCCCGGTCCCGGCAGCCGGCGGGGCGGATCACCGCAGACCGCCGTCTCCCCTGCCAGCGAGCCCACGTTTCTGAAATTTGGGGTGAATGCCATCCTCTCCTCAGCGCCCAGAACCGGTAAGTGAGCTCAAAACGCGGAGGGCCCGTCCAGGTGCGTAGTCCTTCTCGCCTCAGTGCCCTCTATGTAGCGGGTGCGAACTCACACTTCGGCGCACACACGTGCCCACGATTCCTGAGGTCTCACGTCTCGAAATCTGAGACCTAGTTAAGTCCAGCCGATTCCCAGGAAG
>NW_006433024.1:1332911-1340503 GCF_000325575.1 Pteropus alecto | reverse complement strand
TTCATTCATTCATTCATTCATTCATTCATTTCATTATTATTATTTTTGACCCAAGAATATATTTACTAGCTCAGCTAGTATTACAAATCTGCAATTCTTTTCGTCAGCGCCCTAGCCCTTTCCATCTCATTAGTACCTAGGATAAGATTGGAGACAGGGGAGAAACTCTGAGGACTATTTTGGGGGTGAAAGGATTTCCACAGATGAGACGATTTTGGAAAGATTAATTTTACTCTGTCCATTTATTAAGGAAGATGCCTTTGAAATCAGCAGAAGGGTTAATCATATTACGCATTCAACGTGCAGAACCATAATGAAGAACGTAATCAAATTCCCTTTGCTCTTCGCTCCCTCACTCTCTTCCAGAAGCATCTCCCGCCTTGCTCTCGAGCGTCCCTCCCAAGACCTTCGCTTTCCCCTACTTTGAAGGCTCCTTCCAGCCTTTCATCAGATCTTCGTATTTCCCAGGTAGGTCTCATTCCCCTCCCTTTCGCGAGGCTGGGTGGCGCCCCAACACCAGCCCATCGCTCCCTGTCCCTAAGTCATATTTCTCTGTCCACCCCTCGGGGTTACGCTCTGGTTCAGAGGTTGCAAGGCGTACAACATTCACGAATCCGTCGCGCCAATTTGATGCCCTATTTAGCACAAGCAGTGACTGCTTGACACTTTGCACCAATTCCCTGCTCTACAAATTAGCAGGAATTGTCATGGTCCCAATTTGAGGCGGTTCCCTTCCCGGCGAGGAGCTGTTGGCATCCCTTCACGCCGCCGTTTTCCCACAGAGTCAGTGCACTTGGCCACGATTCCCCCACAAAGGTTTCAGCACCATGACCAATTGGTCAGCTCCTTCGGGCAGCCACACACAGACCAGCCCTCGCCTCTCCACGCCGCCCAGAGACACCTACCAGCCGGGGCTAATTTCTCTTTAAGAGTCATTCAGGGCTTCGGACTTTTCACAAGACCACATGGGGTGCCCTCTTGTGTGGGATGCCTTGGGTCGTCCAGGGGGAGGGAGACTAGATCCTCCCACAACCCTAACCTTTTACCAACCTGATTTCCCAACTTCTTCTCATACCCTTCCCCCACCACCATATTTTTTCCTAAGGACCACTGAGCTGGTAAAATAAGAAGTCTGAAGGAAGCTGAAAATTGGTTCCCAGTCTAAATGAGAAACACCTTAAACAGATTCCCCGAAGTTTTCATCCTGGAGTCCCAGTGGTGACCCAAACTATGGCTCAAAAACTGCAACTTGTCAAGACTCATGAGAGAGAGGAGCCCCTATAGAGAGAAGAGAAACTAGGAATGGTCGGTGGGGGATGGGTAGAACCACGACAGCACTCCCAAATATCAGCGAAAGAAATAAGCAATTGATTTTTAAAAGAGGGAAAGAGAATACTCCCCCACCCCCTCGCTTCCATTCAGGCTGCTGCCGATAATGGAATTTGCTCCCTTTCTCTCTCATCTCAATGCTCAAACAAAAACAACCCGAGCTTTATAAATAGCTTTTCATGTCCATTTAATGAAAATGATTCGGAGAAGAGAAGCCTCTGCCATCAGTATTCTCCCAGTGGTCTTGGCCTGCAGTTGTGTTTAGTTTGAAAGTGTAAATCTCTTTTGTCCCAGTAATATATGGCTTTCGCTGCTTGTCCTCAGTCTTTTTCTGTTAGTTCATTACTACACAATTACCATTCACGCTTCATTAGAGTCTCTGTTTCTTTTTGGATTTTTTTCCCTCCCTTAAAGCGAAACTCTCCCTCTTTTTATCATGCCAATACCCATTGGGAAGCGGTCAATGTGCTAATTAGCTGCCACTTTTCATGTATTCGGCAGAGTTCTTTACAGTTGTGCAGGGGAGGGGAGGAAAGATTAATATAAAAAAGATGAATACTGATTGGATTTAAAAAAAAATCCAAAGAGGATTTTCTCCTCTCTATCAAATCAGTAAAGCACCCCATTTTCATCGAAAGAATGCAAAAGCCACCAAGGTAATAAAAGCTTAAGAAGAAAACCCAGTGGCCTGAGCTGGATATTTTATTTTTGTAATTTATTTTTTCTGTTGCTATTTTAGCTGGTGTACGCAGGTTTGTTTCTCTGAGACCGCTGAATGGAAAAACGAAAACAGGCTATTGTGGGAGCTGTTTTCTGTGTTTCTGTGCTTTTACCTAATCCGGGTTTGCACGGTTGAAAGGGAAGTTATTTGGGTGGAAAGCGCCTTTCACTCTCGCAGGTTTGTAGGTTCGTGGCCTATTCTCCAGGGGGAGAAAAAGGAGAGCTTTAAAGATGAAGGGATCAGAGAGAAAAACCGAGGGAGGTGGAGCTGGGGAGGCTGACGCTACCACCTCATTCGCAACCTCCAACCCCCACCCCTCTGCAGCGTCCTCAAGTGTCGTGCCTATCCCGGGGACCTTCTCCTGGCCGCTGGCCGCCCGCGGCAAGCCTCGCCGGGGCATGCTGCGTCGAGCCGTGTTCTCCGACGTGCAGCGCAAGGCGCTGGAGAAGATGTTCCAGAAGCAGAAGTACATCAGCAAGCCCGACCGCAAGAAGCTGGCGGCTAAATTGGGCTTGAAAGACTCACAAGTGAGGGCAGTCTCCCCACAGCCTCTCCCGCCAGGCGTCACTCCTCCTCCACGAGTTGTGCAATCGGGAGGGTTCTCTGAAACCGCTTAGGTCCCATCGTACAGATGGGGAAAGTAAGGTCTAAGGAGTGAACGAGTGCCCGAGTCAGATTCCTCGAGGCTGCTCAGGACAGCCCACTTCTCCTGGGCTCAGCGCCCCCACTCCCGCGTTTCTGGGCCAGGTACCAGATGATGTGGCAAGAGGCGCTTGGAGCGGAGGTGGGGGTTGAGGGTAGGGTAAATGCCGAGATCCACCTAAATTCACACCGGGGGATGGGGAGCGGGCAAGAAGGGGAAAGACAGAGCCCCCTTCCCACGTGCGACATCCTGCCGACGCCCCTGCCCCACGCCATCTTTGGGGAGGGTCTGCGCTAACCTCAGTTTCTCCCCTGCTCTCTCTGCCCCGCGCGCACTAGGTGAAAATCTGGTTCCAGAACCGACGCATGAAGTGGAGGAACTCCAAGGAGCGCGAGCTCCTGTCTAGCGGGGGCTGCCGCGAGCAGACCCTTCCCACCAAACTCAATCCGCACCCGGACCTCAGCGACGTGGGCCAGAAGGGCCCCGGGGAAAACGACGAGGAAGACGAGGGCCTGGGCAGCCCCCGCCACCGCCTGGCTTATCATGCATCCCCCAACCCTCGGCACCCGCGGGATTCGCGGCTCGAAGGGGCTTCGCCCGCGCATTCGAGCAGCCCCGGCAAACCTTCGGACTTCTCCGACTCCGAGGAGGATGAGGAGGGCGAGGAGGAGGAGATCACGGTGTCTTAGAAGCGCCCCCGGCGCCTGGGGTACTGTTTCTAAGTGCTTTGAAATTGAAGAGGTGGGATTCAGTCTGCGTGTTCACTTAGTCCCGGCTGTCCGGACGCTGCTGCTCCCCGCTGTCCAATCGTCACCTTCCATTGCCCAAAGTGACATTTCCGTCCACCTGCCAACAGCCCTCTCCACATAAGTTAAATTTAGGTTTGGTCCCAGTGTTAACTTTTTCACAACGGCTCCTGTCCCTCTTGGGTTTTTGCTAGCTATTTTAAACACAGTTGGGTGTGCGCTCCCACCGCCTGTGAGCCAGGCGCTGCGGCTCCTTAGCAGCGATAAACCAGTAAGTCAGGAAATCCCGTATGGAGGAGGAAAACATAACATCGAGTTAGGAGCCACAACATCGAGTCTGTGACTCCAAGACTCCTGACTTCCTGGATTCTTCCACCTCCCTATCTTAGGTAGCAACGGCCTCCTATCCAGCTCCAGACTCTGGTAACTCAGTCTTCCCATAGCAGAGCCCTTAGAAAGCTCAAGAATTTCAAAAAAGGAAGAATGTCTATCTGTGCCTTATGGTCTAAGGTACACATAAACATTGAGTCTTTTCTGTCATATTTTAAATGCTCTCTGAGCAAAAAAGTGAGTTCTCTAAATGGGAGGAAGTGTCGGTCTCTATTTCTGTATGTGTCTGTTAAAGCTTTTTCTTTATAATTTCTGCTTCCATGATATATGCACCAAGCACTCTACCTTGTGCCCCTTTACTATTTCGGGCGAGGTTTTGCTGACCTGCAAAGCTCCTGAGCACTGGGCATGATGTGAACAGAGAGAGATCCATAAGCCTCTTTGATTTTTTTTTTTTTTTACTGAACTTTGCTGTCTTTGCACAGCTTTTATGAACTGTACACTATTCTGTACACTTGAGTTGTATGGATATTTTATACCAAGGTTATTGTGAAGGACTGTAAATGACTGACTAGATTTCCTTCTCTTTTTTTTGCAATGGTTTTTAAACTTTAAAAAAGGTAGTTGTTTGATTGCATAACTTATAAAGAAATACTTATTTTGTATTTTTTCCATGTACAGATTTTTATATATGTATATATGTGTCAAATGAACAAATGCCAAATAAAAAGTAGAATGGATATAGGGTCAAGTGATATTAATTCACAGAATATTAGAGCTAAAAGGAATGGAACTTCTAGTCCAAGTGGTGTGGAGATTTGCAGTAGGTAAGCAATAGTCAAGAGAGGAAGGATCATGTCTAAAGCCACCCAACCTAGTTCGTAGCCAAGCTGGAACTAGAACTCATCTCTGACACTCAGGCCAGTGCCTTTTCTGCTTCCCTGTACCGTAAAACAATCACATTTGCTATGGTTACAAGTGAAGTAGCTCCAGTAAAATGATACCTGTTAGTTGAGACTGCAATAATCCTTCTCCCCTTCTCTAAGGACTGAAATGATGAACTAAGAGAAATCAGTGAAAGTCAGTTTAAGTGGTTCAAGTTTTCAATGTTTTGTTTCTTCTCCTTCAAGGCATACTTCCTAGTCCTCAGTGAAGCTCAAAGTTGGTTTTGACTTTTGTGTATGAATTGATTTTATTGGAAATGTCGTCTACAGGCATGACTTGTAGCTCTCAAGTGAAATTATCGTTCTTTAAAGACTAGCTTTCAGCAGAAAAGATTTATTTAAACAGCAACCTAGGAAGTAAGGAGTATCAGCTTAGAACCCTGGCAGAGGATTTTGTACCCTTTGAGATTAGTCTCTGTCACATCAGCCACACAGACCCATTTTCCTTATTATCCTAACACAAACGCCAGTAGTTGGGGGAAAATGTTAAGCTTAAATTTCAGTAGTTTGTATTATGTTTGAATTTTGAATATATTCATTTCACAATTAACACAAATAACACATTCTCATCATTCAAATAACACAAGCCCCTTCCATGCTAAGTTTCTGATATCCTCGATATCCTGCCCTGCTGGACCTCTTCCTGACATTAGTGATCACTGTTTTTATTACTGTTTATACATGATCATGGGAATTTGAAAAAAAAAATTATCTTTACTGTCATGATTTTATTAATTCAAGAAGCCTCCCATATTTTCCCCTTCACACACATGAAAGTGCCTAGCCTGGGGTCTTGCACATAGTAGGCATACAATCTTTCACACAGGAAACTCTGCTCTGAGTGATTCAGGCTATTTCTCCTTCACCTGGTTGCTGCCTGGATATCCAGAAATGGGATTCTAATCAGAACTGGCCCAACATTCCCCACTTGCCAGCTGAAGCCTGAAGTTCTTAGTTATAGTCAAGAACCATTTTCAGGCATGGGGATGGATTAGTGTCTACATCTGGAATCAAAGTACTCTGGAGGCACATCCATGTTCATTGCAGCACTATTCACAATAGCCAAGCGGTATTCACATTCATATTATTCACAACAGCTTCTACAACCCAAATGTCCATTGAAGGATGGACAAATGGATAAAGAAAATGTGGTGTATACACACAATGGAATATTATTCAGCCTTAAAAAGGAAAGAAATCCCGTCACATGCTCAACATGTGTGAACCTTGAGGACATTATGCTAAGTGAAATAAGCTAGGGATAAAAAGAACAATACTCTGTGATTTCACTTATGTGAGGTATCTAGCGGAGTCAAACTCATAGAAGCAAAAAGTAGAATTGTGGTTGCCAGGGGCTGGGGTGAGTGGGAAATAGGGAATTGTTATTCAATGAGTACAGAGTGTTAGTTTTACAAGATGAAAACGTTTTAGAGATCTATTTTACAACAATGTGAATATAGTTAACACTATTGAACTGCAAATTAAAAATGGTTAAGATAGTACATTTTATAATATGAGAGTTATTTTAAGCTCAGTTAAAAAAATTTTAAGTAAATTATAAAAAGTTAGAAGAGTTAAAAATCCAGCAATGGGGGGAAATTTTAGGTAATGATATTTTTGTAGCAATGTTATAAAACAATGTAGAATTGAAAGCAAGAAGCATTATATGATGTAAGTGAAGTTTTTTTCTATATTAGTAAAAGTTAAAACCCAGAAAAGGAAAAAAAAATACTATGAAGATTTTTAAAATACATATGCTACTCTTCTGCATTCACAAAGCTTTACTTCTCAAGAACTACAAATGCTGAATTTGGGCTCATTTTAGTGTTCCTTTCAGCTGAGCATCGCAAGGCTGAGGACCATGTCCGTTTTGCATAGTGTTTCCCTAGCATCATGTATAATCCCCAACACATATAGGTGTTTGTTATGTGTTGAGTGAATAAAAATAAAAGGAAGGTCAGACTCTAGAGTCTAAACCACAGGTAAATTATAAATCTTTCAAAAGAGTTGAAGGATTACTTAGGCTGATGACAAAAACAAAACAAAACAAAAAAAACAAAAGCAAACAAAACAAAAGACACTCAAAGATCTCTCTCCTCAGTTCCAGACTCAGAGAGTCAACAGTCTTTGGATATCTGCCTTTGGGTGTCCCAAGAACTTGTTAAATTCCACATGCCCAGGACCAAGTGCCATATCTATGATGTGACACTTCATTCAAACAAAGCAAAAAACAACAACAACAAAAAAAAACCCACACGAAAACCCACAACTCCCCCAAAAACAAACAAAAAATTAAAACTCTTTTACTTAACTCCATGAGTGCTTTCATTTCTCTTGCTCAAAAATTAGAGACCTAAGTGTCTGACCTCTCCTTCTCTTTTCTGAAACTCCATACAAAGAATCAACCACGAAGGCCTGTCCCTACATGTAAGTCCTTAATAGATTTTCTGCTCTTTTTTCATTCTCACCGCCACTATCTAAATGAAAAGCTATTATTATTTTTCTTTAGAGGAACACACTATGTGCTAGATGTGATGATTAGCATCTTATATACGTCATTTCCTTTAGTTCACATTATGACTATTTGAAATCCCATTTCACAGATAAGGAAACAGACTTAGAGATCTACCTGGATATGCCCTTTTCCCGGCACTGAGAGCATCTGAGAAGGCTTTGTGGAGAAATTTGCCCAAAGCCTTGAAGGATGGTAAGATTTTGATTGGGTAGGAAGAGAAAACCACATATCATTGTTTCAAGAAAGACACACAAGAAAGAGCAAAGGAAAGGTTTCTGGAATGTGTTTGTAGACAGTGATGGTGTAAGAAAATGGTTTTACTCAGAAGCAATAAGTTAAAACAAGCAGCCACTAAGCAAAACAT
>NW_006433024.1:1295965-1332891 GCF_000325575.1 Pteropus alecto | reverse complement strand
TTTAAGTATAAAAGAATAACAAGAATGACTACTGCGTTAAAGTACTGGACACAGTGCTAAAGCTTTCATTTACTTTGCATCTACTACAGCCATGCCACCCTGAACAAGCCCGATCCCGTCTGATCTCGGAAGCTAAGCACCGTCGGTCTAGTTAGTACTTGGATGGAAGACTACCTAGGAAGACCAGGTGCTGTAGGCATAAAAAATAAAAAAATAAGAGATTGCAAGCTGACAAAGTCCTTGCAATCTGTGAGGTCAACCAAGAGTTTCCTTACCTGAAAAAAAAAAAAAAAAGATTAAAAAAAATTACTTTGCATCTAACCTGTACTACAACCCTGCATAGAAGGATCAATATCTGCATGTGACAGAATAGGAAATTGAGGCTGAATAACTTTCCCCCAATTATCCAGACAGCAGAGATTACAGCATGTTCTCTTTCCACTAAGGGCAGAGGCACTGCACTATAGAACCTGAATCTCCACTCCTTCCCCCACACCACTACCAACTTGAGACTCAAAGAGGGACCCCTTTCTGTAAATATTTACTCTCTTTCCTTTAACAAGTATCTATAGCTGAGTCATACAATCTGAATTTGGAAAGACAGTGTTAATTAACTATAGAAATGGTTTTCCTGGCAAAGACCTACATAAGTCTGCAACTTTATACTCTCCGAAAAGAAAAAAGAAAGTTTTCTTGATTTTAAGTTGATGGTTTTCCTTTAAAAGGAAAAAAATGACTTTTTGATGCTGATGCAAAAACAAGCCTAATGAAATGCAATGTGGATCCCAGATGAGATCCTGGAGCAGAAAAAGGACATTCGGTAAAAACTAAAAGGAACAAACAAACAAAAAAATTGAAAAAAAATAAACCACGAAGGCAATCTGAATAAAGCATTGACTTCAGTTAATAACAATGTATCAATATTGATTTATTGATTGTGACCAAAGTACCATGATGAGGTAAGATGTTAACATTAGGAAAGGTGAGTGACGAGCACACAGGTACTCTGTACTATCTTTGCAGCTTTTCTGTAAATCCAAAATTATCCCAAAATAAAAAGTTTATTTTTAAAAAAAACCAAATGTGTTTCTATAGTTAGCTGTGTTTGTGTGTGTTGCTAAGGAAAAAACACAACCATATTCTTTAGAGTTTAAATGACAAAAACGCTTTTAGAGTAGGGTGCTTATTAAAAAGAAAAACGAAGTTTCCATTCATTCTTTGGTAGTCCAAAGCAACAAAAGTGTGTACCCCACCCCCAGCTCAAACTCCCTGGGGCTGATGATTCTATTATTTACCCCACTCATCCCTACTGCCCTGTCCCCAACCCTCAGGGTAATGCCTCCTGGAATTCTTTTTGGCACAAACATCTTGTTTTAGGACCATGTTTAGACTGTGATTAAAAGAGGATTATTTACACCACATGGGCATCCCAAAAGAAAGGACAGGCCACCCCCTACACATTACTAAACTTTTCTGTAAGTATCACACCCCAGCAATCTCTAACAAACTAAGCAAAGCAGATCAAGGAGCGAGAGAGCTGAGTTTTCATTGTTAGCAAAAAGTTTCATTTTAACCACAGCTGCTACTAAACTCCTCATTCTCAAGTCAAAAAGACTCATTTACTAGGGTTGATGATGTAAATTGTGCTAAGGTTTATATTCCAAGAAAACCCTCCCTTTAACACTGTAGTTGCAGGAGTAATGACCAGGAACGAACAGTTACTAATTTTTAGATGCCTATTTTACATACACATACTTGAGGAAATAAGTTCTCATACAAAGTTCTCACATAAGTTTCCTTTGCCTCAATAGTAAATTAACCCTTCTCATTTGTTCAGAGTTTCAAATTTTTACCTTACATCATCCCATTTGTTTTTTACGACCCCATGAGGTAATCAGGACAGGTTTCATCTTCCTCATGTTCTGTATAGGCTCAGAAAGTTTGATTGGTTTCCTCAAGTTGGCACAGCCTGGAAGCAGTGAAGATGGTTTCTATATTCTAAGTGAGGACTCCTTCATTTAACAAGTATTTACTGAGTGCCTTTTCTGTCTGGATCTGTGGTTGTTGCTGAGTACAGAGTGATACCTGAATATAAAGAGTCCTTGGTCTCAGGGAGCTTGCATTTCAGTGGGAGAGGACGAGACTAACCAAGTTAATAAACAAATGCATATATAATTACAAATTGGGTACAAAGCAAGGCAGGGAAAGCGTCTTTAAGGAGGCGATGTTTTAACAGACAGAAGGAGCCAGTGGGACACATACTATGAAAAGGATGCTCCAGATGGCTTACTACAGTCTGCATGAAGAGGTGGGAAATGCTTCAACAGAACCAAGAGATAAAATGTGCTTAAAGAGAGTTGTAGCCTGGACCAAAATTGAGTCGGACAGGTGGGCAAAGAGGATACTGCTCAGAGCTTTGCAGGCCTATTAAGGGACTTAAATTTCATTTTACATGGATGGAACTGGAAAGTACAGAGGGTTTCGAGCATGAATTGACATGATGAGGCTTTTTTTTTTTTTTAATCATCCTGAACATTTGATGAAGAATAGATCGAAGAATGAACTGGTTCTATCTATAGGCAAGAGCGGAAGCAGAATGATCAGTTGGCATTAGTTAAATTATGGTGGTTGGGACAAAGAGAGTGACAGTGAGGGTAAAGAGAGGTTGAGGGACCAAAAAAAAAAAAAATCAACAGGTTGTGGGGATGAATTAAACATGGGAAGTTAGGGAGACGGAGGAATGTATTGTTCAGCAAAAAAGCCAGCCACGGAGCCATATATGGATTCATTTATGAAAAAGAAAAGATACACTTGTTAATAAAGATCCTAAAGGCATGTAGCCTGAAGTAGATCAATTTGAGGTGTAAATGAGAGAAAATCCCAAATGACGACAGTTTACAAAACTGCACATTTCTCTCTGTATACAAGTATGGGTTTGGAATGGTGGCTCCAAGATCATTATTGTCTCAGCCCTTCTCGATCTTCCTCTGTCTTCCTCAGTACATGTTAGGGTCTGTGATACTGTGACTTATAATAAGAAACATACAAATATATATACACACACACACACATTTGGTCTTGCCCCTGGTTTCTGGCACCAAGCTCCTAAAACTCTTGGAAATTACTAAGTGATAAGAGTGATAAAGGTGTCTTGATATTCATAAGAAACATCTTTCAACCACACCTGAGTTTATGTTAATGAAGTGACTTTTGGGAAGCACCCCAGGATAGGGGCTGGTTCCAGGGGAACCAATCATGTAATTAGTGGGTTGGAACTTTCAGTCCTACCTCTACCTCCAGGGAGAGGAGAGGCTAGAGACTGAGTTTAGCCACCAATGGCTGATTAATTAATCAATTGTGCTTATGTAATGAAGCCTTCATGAAAACCAAAAATGACAGGATCCAGAAAGCTTCGCGGAGGTGCGAGGGGAGGGTGCTGTGCCATGGAGGCTCCGTGCTTCTTTCCCCATGCCTCGCCCGATGTATCTCTCCCATCTGGCTGTTAAGGGATTACATCCTGTTATAATAAACTAGATTACTAGTAATCTAGTAAGCACACTGGTTTCCTGAGTTCTGCGAGCCACTTGAGGGGAACCTCTAACTTATAGCCAATCTCTGTCAGAAGCTCAGGTAACAACCTGGACTTGTGATCGACATCTGAAGTGGGGGGGGAGTAGTCTGTGGGACTAAGCCCTTAACCTGTGGGATCTGATGCAATCTCCAGGTAGCAGTGTCAGAATTGAATTGACTTGTAGGACACGTAGCTAGCATCAGAGAGTTGCTTAGTGTGGAAAAAAATCTCCCACATATTGGAGGGTCTCAGGTGGCTGCTGTGGCTCTAGCTATCAAACGGTTGCAAGGAGGAAAGAGAAGGACATGTCCTGTCCTTTGAGGGAACATCCCTGTGATTGCACATGCCAGTTCTACTTCTCCACCTGGGCGAGAACTCAGTTACAGAACTACACAGAACTGTAAGGGCAGGAAATGTCATCCAACTTCTGGGTGGCTTGATTACAGAAGACGAAGGGGAGAACGGACATTGGGAGAAACTCGCATTCTCTACCCCACATTCCTAGCTGTCTACAGAGCCTCTGTGGGTGATAGACAGTGCTGAATAGACTTTTCATGTTCCTGCTTCGTTATGCCTTGTTTCACTTGCCTACTTTGGGACCATGTTCATGAACTATTTGTGTACTTTATTTTGTAAGTCAAAGAAAGGTTTGGAGACTAAGCAGGAGAAGGACCTTGTGCCTGAAGTGGGTAGAGTAAAAGGCACAGGGAAGGAAATAGAAAGGAGGCCACCCTGTGGGAAGGAGGAAAACCAGGAGAATATGTTGTCACAGAGGCAAAGAGGAGAAACATTTCAAGAAGCGGGGGATGCCAACTTTCCTGAAATTTCTAAAAAGTCAATAGTGATGAGAATAGAAACAACTTAACTAAATAGAAATCATCAGGGACCCTAAGAAGACCAGTTGTACTTGAGAAATGGGAGGATAAGCCAAATGGAAGCGAAGTGAAGACAAATGCCCCAGAAACAGAGTCAAGGTACATGAAAACGTGCTGTTTGATAGAGAAGCCATTTCAGATCAATGGAGATAAAACATGCATGTCAATTAAAGATGTTGAAACAATGGCTCCCCAAAATTATGTATACTTTTGATTCTGAGCTCACATTATATGCGAAAATTCACTCCAAATGAATTGAAAACCTGAAAACCTAAATGTGAAATACCAAATTTTCAAATAATTAGAAAAACATACCTCATTGTAGATGTACATAGATTTAGAAGAAGTTTAAGAACATATACAGGATACACACCCAATTCTTGCTTTGAAAGTAAGAGGAAGGGAAATGGAGCTGGGTAGAGAGAATATAGGGGACTTGGATTTTGTCATATTTTTTAATCTAAAGGAAATACGATAGTGTTAACATAAATTCTAAGTGGTAAGAACAAAGTTTATCATACCGTCCTTTGAACTTTATTTAAATTTATTTAAATATTTTTCAATGCCAAAAAATTTAATAGAAGTGAGTAAAAGTTTAAGGGGAGGAGACACAAACATTAATTCTATAGCAGCCAGTTTTTTAAAAATGAAATAGCATGACATAGCATGGAATAGAATAGAAAATCTCAGTGTACATTCTATGAGTAATACTTTATGAAACATTTCCATTTCAAATGTGTGTTTCTGTGTGGCTGTGTGTGTACAGGTGCACATATGTATGTGCACTTATACATATGAGTGTGTGTGCACTGGATTGCTTCGTAAAATGTATTTCTTACTATGAGTCATAGTGAAAAATGGCTAAAAGCCCCTGGAGACAAGTATAGACAGGTTTTCCAGCAGGTCGGCTACAGAAGGAAGCAGAGTGAGGGAACAGCAGCTGAAAAGGTATGTGTTGTTAAGTGAGGTTCTTGGTTGGTTTGTTTGTTTGTTTTTTAAAGTCTGCCTGTTTGTGGCTGATAAAAGATGAATCAATAGAGAAGCAGAGTTTGGTGATGAGGACTAAGATGGTGTGGGAGTGAAAATGAGATGGATAGTGTGTGACCAGATGGTGTTAGACATCCAGCAGGCTCTGGTGGGTACTGATTACAGACACAGGTGTGTGTGTGTGGCGGGGGAGGCGGGAATGCAGAGAACGACATGGGACACATGACCGTGCCCTGCACTCCATGCCATGTCTGACAGACTGTGTGATAGATCAAGGCAGCCACACAGAACAGTTTGGCCAATAGGCAGGCAGGTGAGGGCTCTAACAGCATGTGCTCTTGGACTTCAGGAAGAAGACAGAGGTGAGAGTAATCTTAGGTGGTGAAGTCTTCTCTGGCGGACATGGACCTTGGAGTGGATTCAGGGATAGGTTCTGAATGGAAGCAAGGAGCGAGGGGGTAAGGGGGGACATGGGATGTCCTACTGAGGGGGAGTGGGGAGAAAGAGGACATGGGTTTTGGTAAAGGGGAACAGAGGGGAGATGGGCACAGGGCTTTGGGTTTCTGTCTGGAGGCAGAAACTGGGATGAGAAGCTGAGACGATGACAAAGGGAACCTTTTCCTCACATGAATCTCTTTTATCTTGGAGGAAAATCTTTCCTGGAATGCTCCAGCAGACGTGCCTCATTGGACAGAACCAGATCCATGCCCGTGCCTAGATCCATCGCAAGCAAAGGAGCTGCCGTTTGGCTTAGGTGAATCATGGCTCGCTCTCTGTGACTGAGCACATCGTTGCCGGAATAAAATTGGGGTTCTGTTAGTCAGAAGAGTAGGCTAGCTATTGGGTAGACAACTACCAATGTTTTCTGTAGCATCTAAGAACTTAAATCCTTCTTCTAGTTCCTAACCTTGCCTTCGACTGTAGCCTATTATTATATTTGGCCTCTCTTCAAAAGAGCCTCCCTCTTCATGAATTAATCAGGAAGCTTTCCACCAATTTTTGGGAAAACTTTGCTCCTTAGCCTTAGGGAGTGGTCTTACTCCAGTTCTATCTGCTTCTCTTCCTATTTCACATGATTCCTCTTCCCCCCCACACCCCAGAACAGGAGGTAAAGAAGGGACATCCACATGACAAGTAGGGGGAGGTCAGACACTCTAGGCCCAGAAAAGAGAAGTTTGATGCCCCAAATTCCTCCGTGAAGTCCAGGAAGAGTCCCTCTAAGGCTAGGCTTCACAAGTGGGAGTTCACCTGTTCATTCTCTCAACTGTCCCATTAGCAAACATTGAGTCAAATGCTGTCAAACACACATACACACACACACACACACACGTGCACAAACACACACCTGACTCCCACTGACAGACACTATTTCACAGAAGTGGTACAGTTTAAACTAGTGGTCATAAATGCCGATGCCTCCAGGAACCAGGCAGATGACTGGTGGGGACTCTGGTAAGCTAGAGAGGCAGAGCCTGCTGATTAGACTGGCTGCTGCTGGCTCTAGCTGATTATTTCCCCGTGGGAGTGTAGGTCAGCGTGCCTAGAAGAAGCTGGAAATTTGTAATTTAAGTGCAGTTTCCCATTTTAAAAAAATTGGTGAGCAAGCGATTCCTCTCTCATAATGAAGTCTCTACTTCATAATATTATGTATGCAGAACTGTACAGTTTCTCTCCTTCGTCTTCCCTGCTTCTTTTGGATGGGGTCCCCTTTATGCTTGCCTGACAAAATAAAGAGGCCTATGGCTGAGCAGTATGCCTCTGAGTGGTGGTACCCTTAGCCTTTTGTTATCCCTGTGGACCCATAAATTTTTGTTATAAACAATTACATTATGATACATCACCACCATTATTCCTTTTGCTGCTCAATTGTGTCAGACTTAGCCAGTGGGAGCCCCTTAAGCTGACTCCCCTGTCTCTTAGATGTGCACTTCCATGCCTTCTGGCATAACCAAATGTTCCAGGCCAACCTTGTAATTTTTCTGCCTTGTACCTGGAATCAGCCACTGCTTCCAATAACTTGGGTTTATTTTTTTTAGTGGGGAATGATATTTAGAAATTAAGATCTGCCTCTAATTGTGCTTATTTGTACTGTAATATCATTGGTGAGAGAGAGAGAAAGAGAGAATTATATTGATAGAGAGAGAAAGAGAGAGCATCATATTGATCATCTCTAATTTAATACAGCAGCACAGGGTTCTTCCTTTCTTCCCCCATTCCAAATTTTTATCTCCCTTTTCTCACAGCATGCGAGAATTATTGTTACCCCAGACAATATATTTGCTTTAATAGGCATTACTCATAAAATGGTATTGAGACCACTGTGCTAATACCACTACCGTCAGCATACCTACAAAGTATACACAAAGTTATATCTCACTAAAATTAAACTCCCTGGAATTATACAAAGTTCTGTTATCAATCTGACACCCAGGGTAGGTTTGTTTGTTCCCGCTGCTATTCATTGTAAGGTATTTTTCACCCTTGCTGATGTAACTTTATGTTTCCATGCACGCCTTTGGAGTTTACCCTCTGAACTTTCTTGCATTTGGCTTCTTTCCACCATACATCCTCAGTTCCATCCTCATTTTTCTTCCTGGTGCCAAGTCCTTTAAACTTCTGAGCTTTCTTCTACCTTTCTTTATTCTTTGTCCCGTTTACTGATAGGAGCTCGGTTCTGTTCCAGACATGAGAACTACATCGCGGAATCAGCACCCTTCCAGCTCAGTCTCTGTGGAGGAGACGCAGACGGTTGCAGTAGAGTGGTGGGGACTGTGACAGGAGGCACAGGACTGCCGGGAAATACAGGGGAGACTTCTCGCCCCACTGTGGCCCCAAGCGGGGGTGGCACTCTGTAGCTGGTTCTCCCACATGGGAAGAAGAGACGCTTGCTGGAGTTTGCTCTGTCATGAGCAGAGTTAATAATACTTATGTCCTAGGGTCATTGTGAAGGTGAAATGAGATAGTGCATATTAAATGCTCAGCATGGTGCCAGGCATGTGAAGAGTGCATCCAGGTTGTCCTATGACCAGTCGTGGGAACATACACTGTGGGTTGTTCACCGTGAAGAAGAACTCAGACCACAGGATTCAGGGTTTCCTGCATACCTGGAACTCTCCCATTGCCATGCCTGTTCAGATGCTTGTCCAATTTTATGTGCACACCAACTGCCCCCTCCTTCTGGTAATGGCACTTCAATGTTGATTCCTCTGGAAGTGAGCTTTCTCTTCTCTTAGTTCGCATGATCTGGGTGGTGCTGACAACCCCCACCCCTCAGCTCAGTGGATGGACAGCGTGACTCAGGCCCATGAATCGAAACTAGCATCTACCACATAATCTGCAGGGCCCAGCGCAAAATGAAAACACAGGGCTTCCTGTTCAAATTTATTAAGACTTTCAAGGTGAAGGCAGCAGAGGGAGAAAGAGTTCTAACCAACAGACACCTGCTAAGCTCCTCCATTGACCTGACACCTGAAGTGGGCCCAGGGCCCACATCAGGACCCAGAGCACAGACGAGCCAAGGGAGCAATCAGAGGTCGGCAGTTAAAGAGATCTTGTTGGCATGTTGCCTTTGCTGCACACCTGACCATCTTGAGGCCAGAGGTGGGAATGTGACTATTGTGACTAATGTGACTAAACCTTGACTCTGGCCAATACCCTGCACCATTCCATCGAACAGCAAGCCCAAAGGGAGGGTGGGCTCCTGCTGTGCCTGAGAGAGTTGGCTCCTCAACAAAGGGTAAATCCAGTTGTACTTCTGCTCTGCTGTCTTCCAGGTTGCTTCATCCTAAAGCTGATCTCAAGATGACAAGATCAGGTCCAGGTCACTTCCGGGCATGACAGAAGTCAGAGGAAGAGGAAGTGGATCTCCTCTGAGGATGTCTCTTAAGAGATAAATTTCCCATAAGTCCTCACCTCTGGAAAGACTCCTTCACGCTGCATGGTATGTTTATTCAAGACCCAACCCCTAGGAAATGCACTGGGTTTAACTTTAGACTGTGGACTCTGCCCTGGGAATAGGGGAGAATAGGGCCAGCCTCCTTGAGTCATATGACCTGGTGGAGGAGGTAGATATCTGCACAGTATCAGGGTTCAGTTAGGAAGAAATAGATGATGGATACTGAGAAAGACAGAGCATTTACTACATGTGGGTCCTGTAACATCCGTTTTACAGATGAGCAAACTGAGGCTCAGGGAGTAGCAGCCTGCCTAGGGGCACAGCTTACAAATAGCGGACCTGGGATTTGCCCCCATTCTGGATGGCTACAAAGCCTGTGTGCCTAGCTACTTTCTTAATTGCTCAGGAAAGGAAGCCAGGACATCTGGGTTCTTGTTCTGGCAGCACCATTAGCTCAGGGTGTGTTCTGGGACCATTTCCTTCCCCTTTCTGAGCCTTGGTTTCCTCTTGTAAGTGTAATAATACCTGCTGGGCCTCACCTGCAGAGCCCAGGTGGCCCACCAATGAGGTTATGGATGTGAGCACTTTGGCAGCTACAGGTGGAGGGTGGGGAGCAGTGTAGGAGTAAGACTCTAAGCTTTGGAATCTGGCTGGGCCTGGGCTCAAGTCCTTGCTCTGTCTCTGATTAGCGAGACCCTGCACAAGTACTTTAACCAGCCGCTCTATAGAGTGGGGATGATGATGCCAATGCTACATGATTGTTACAAGAATCACATGAATCCATGAAGGCAAGTTACTTGGCTTAAGATGCCCGAAACACATAAATTCCTATTCTCTTTATAGGGAATGCAGTTTGGTCCTTCAAATACAGGGCAGAGAGAAAAATACTATGCCCAATCTTCTGGGAGTCATGCCTAATTGTGTTTTTTGTTTTGTTTTGTTTTGTTTTTAATATTTCACCTAGAGAAAGGAAGGGAGGGAGGCAGGGAGGACAAGGCAAGCCAGCCAGTGGATTGGCATTGTGGCATTGCTTGAGCTTTGCTACCCCCTCGTGGTTACTGTGAGGTATAATGGACTGCCTGTAATTGCAGCCTGGAACGAAGGAGCTGGAAGAGGCCTCTGCCCCCAGCACATTCTGACTCCCCATGGCTAAGGCAACTGGCCACAGTCTGTTTCTAATGTGGTTGCTGGGCCAGCAGCGATCAGCCACATTAAGGAACCACTGAGCTAGTCCAATGCCTTCCTTAGACTGCTGGGAAAACTATGGCCCTGAGAGCAAGTGGGACTTCTCTGACGGAGGTAGCCAGGGAAGGAACCAGTTAACTCAGGTCTCCAGAGCCCAAAGCTCTTTCCACTATGCCCTGCCCCACGCAATCCCACTCCACGAGCAAGCTCCAGAGACTACTTGAACTCACCTGCCAACCAGGATGGGAATCCCTCTGCTGCTCCTCCATCAGGTGGTCCTGCAGCATTTGCCTGGGGCCCAGACGTGCTTCTCTGCATCTTCCCCTTTTGGACCCAGCTCCAGCGTCTGAGGCTCCACAGCTCCAGCCTCTGACACTGCAGACATTGCACAGCCAAGGAAGTCAGAGCTGGAGGACGAAGAAGAGCGGGGAAGTACCTCACGGCATGGACACACTCCGGGTGCATCACCTCCCTGAATCCTGCAAGAGGTGTGGTCAGCCTCATTTTCCTCCACAGGGGGTTGAGGTGTCCGGAATTGCCATTAACGTTCCAAGCTCACATCTCAGTGTCAAGGTGGACAAAAATAGTGTCCTCAGTTTATGGATTTGGGAACCAACTGCTAAGAATTCAAACCTCTAGCAGGCGAGCTAAAAGGTGAAAAACCTCAATCTGTTCACTCTCCAGAGCAGCATTCTTGGCTGCCCTGCTCACTCACTGGGTGCGGTGACCCGATGGGCAGCCTGGGGTGGTGTGCTTTTTAAAAACTTTTTTATGAAGTGTAATTATACTCACAGAAAAAAAGTGCATAAAACAAAGATACACAGCTCTCAAAGTGATTGCTTGTGAACCACCACCCAAGTCAAGAACTAAGACACTGCCAGCCACCCAAAGCCTTTCAACCCTCTCTGACCACTGGCCCTGCCCTTCTTGCTTTTCTTTATAGTTTTATGACCTACACAGGCACCCAGCCCTAAATGGTAGTGTGAAGTTCATGTAAATGGAACCATACATTTAGCATTCTTACGTATTTGGCCGCTGTCGTGCAACATTCACTCAATATCCATCCACAAATATTTTCACTGTATGACACTGACATAATATGATTTTGTCATTCTACTGTCAGTGGAAGTACAGTTTTTTTCCGGGTTTTGTTATAATAAACAGTATAACTTCTGTGAACACTTGTGTACATATTTCCTGGTATATATATATACATATAAATGTATATATACAGACATGCATTTCTGTTGGGCATATAACTGTTTTAGTTTCCTAGAATTGCCATAACTCAGTACTACAAATTGGGTGGCTTAAAACAATAGACATTTAAAAGGTTCGGGGAGAAAAAAGCTTTCTTCATACTGTTCTTGTAACTTTCCTGTAAGTTTAAAAGTTTTTTAAAATAAAAAAGAAAAAATATTTAAAGAAAACCAAAACAAAAACAATAGACATTTATTCTCTCACAGTTCAGGAGGCCAGAAGTCTGAAACAGTACTGTCAGCAAGGCTCCCTCAGACTGAGTAGAATCCTTCACTGCTTCTTCTTAGCTTCCAAGGGAAGCAAGGAACTCATTCCTTGGTGCTCCTTGGCTTGCAGCCACATGGCTGCTACCTCTGCCTCTGTCTCATACGACGTTCTTCCTTCATTGCTTCACATTGTCTTCTGATAAGGACACCAGTCCTATTACTTTCAGGGCTCACCCTTAACTCTAATATGACCTCATCTTAACTAATTACATCTGCGAAGACCTTATTTCTAAATAAGGTCACATTCTGGGGTACTGGGGCTTAAGGTTTAGGCATATCTTTTTAGCGAACACAATTTAATCCATAATAATAACCACTAAGAGTGGAATTGCTGAGTTCTCTGATCAGACGCTGGGAGAGGATTCGAGTGTGGATAGCTAATCTGTGCTGTGGTGTCAGGAAGCACACGAGGGGAGGGCTGGGGGCTGGGTGAGGCGAGTGAGGTATCTCGGGTACAGAGTTTAAGCTGGACTCGCTCTTGGGGGGTGTGCCCTTAAGTGCATCATCCTCGTGATACATCTGAGCGAGGGAGTAGACAACACATGACAAGGAAGGGAGAAAGCCAGTAAAAGTTTCCTTAACTGCCACTGTGGACACCTGGGGCTCGATCTTATTGGAGAATCTCTAAAGGTCCGCAGAATGTGTCCCCCACTTGTCCCAAAGACAGACGGGGAAGTGGGACATTGTGCACTAACTCCCATACCTTATTGGTTGTAGGCTGTCCCTGGGGCACTACATCCCGTGTGGGCTGCTCTGCACTTGGGCTGAACGTGGCACTGGAGGGAAGACTCAGGCAGAGAAGCAGAGAGATGCAGGAGCTTGCGGTGGGATGTTGTCAGCATGCCAGCTGTCCACTGCAGGCTCAGGGGACTTCAGGGGTAGGGACTGAGTTGTCAACAGTGTCTGCTGCAGCCCATGCCTTACAGTACTCAGACCACTCATTTGGCTCATTGAATCCATTCTGCTATTGATGCTCCAAGGTGGTGACTGGTCACAATTTCTAAACAAACAAACAAACAAACAAAACTGAGAATGGGAGGGTTAGGGGAATAAGCCTGTCTCACTGCTAGAGTGGAAACAGTTCTAGGGCCGTTAACTGCTATCCAGCATCTCCTTTCTCAATCCTCTATTCTGGTTTACTCTCCTTCCCCTCAGCCAGCTCTCCCACAGTTCTGAATGACCCAGATCTTCATTCTTCTTTCTGAAGGGTCTGAGTAACTGTTTATCTTGGCCTTGTTGGGCAGTGGTGGCTGCAGGTTTCCATTCACAGTTATCACCAGACATGGAAACAGCAAGAAGTATCTCTGAGGGTTCTCCAAATTCCAGACATACTTCTCCGAGCTCGCACGATGCATCCCTAGCTTCTCATCACAATCAGGAGCAATTACCCAGCCCGCATAGCAACTTCTGTCTCCACCAGAGGGAGCAGTCCCAGGTAATCAGGTAGCAGAGGTAGTTTAAAATTCAGTGGTCGAAATTTTCTTCCTCCCACCTTCCCCCACCTGCCTCTCACACACCAATCGCCTCTAAAGTCAGAGCCTAAAGCTGTAGGAACAGGAAGCAAAAAAACTTCCCAGGTTTACTGCAGGGGACCACTCGTACCTCTACGCCTATGTTCCCAAACTCATGGACTCTAGCAATTGGGCACTCAGCAACCAATAATGGCTGATGGTTGAAAATGTATACCGCTTTCTGGAGAAGAGTGCTCCATCTCAGAATGTCCTACTCAAGCTGGTGCCTCAATCAAGCCTTTAAGAAGACAGTCCAAACTCCAGCTTTATAGTAGGAACCAGTGGATCCCACTGCATGTGTCCCATGTCAAGTTCCCTTCGCCATTAAATAGGTCCTTTGGTCTGAGATGTTTCCATGTAGGAAAACAGGCATATGTTAGGTTTATTTAGGAATGTTTATTCTATTCTATTTTCTTAAACTATTTGTCAGTTCTTTCAATGATACCACACTGTCTTAATGACCTTTAATAGCAAGTCTTGCTATCTGGTAGAAATATGGCTCTTCTCATTCTTCATTGGCTATGCTTCACCTTTTGCATTTCAATATACATATTCAAATGATCTCGTCAATTTGATAAAAGCTACATTGGGCTTCTGAGTGGGAGTGCATCAAATCTATAGTTCATTTTGGAGGAACTGACATCTTCATAACATTGATTCTTCTAACCCATAATCATAATATATCCCTCCATTTCTTTGAGTCTCCTTTAATTTCTCCCAATAATGTTTTATAGATTTCTACTGAGAGATCTTTCACATCTTACATCATATTTATTTCTATGTATTTGATATTTTCGGTGCTTAAATGGGTTATTTTAAAACTTTTGGCTGCAGAGATGTTCAACTGATTTTCATGTACTGATTTTATGTCCAGCAAATTTATTCAATTTATTTTTAATAATCTGTGAATTATTTTCGATTATTGAAGTACATAATATCTGTGAATAAAGTCTAATTGCTTCCTTTCCAATCCTAATTTCTCTTGCTCCTTTGCACTGACTAGGGGCTCTATCGTGATGTTAATGAGAAGAAGCATCTTTGTCTCCCAATGTGAAAAAGAAAATGTGCAATATTTTACCATTAAATGTTTTATATACTTCTTGCTTTCAAACATTCCTTGTAAATATTTAAGGCATGTTGATGTAGCTTTGTGAGAAGCCTTGAGCCGGAGGACCCAGCTTAGACACATCTGGACCCCTGATCCATACCAAATGAGAAAATACTTGTTGCTTTAAGCTGCTAAGTTTTGGGGATAATTTGTTACACAGTAATAATTCGTAATTGGTTACACAACTAATGCAGAAGGGATGTGTACTTTTCCCTCAAGGTCCAGCCTAAGGTGATGGTGGTGCTGTCATGTGGCAGAATGGGCGTGGGTTTTAGAATCGGGGAAACTGAGAATTCTATTCCTACTACATAAGTTATTTAACATTACTCATCTAGCTTTTCTCCCTGTAAAATGGAGAATAATGTCCACCTCTTCAAGGTGCTGTGATTACGTGTGAGAAGGTGAAATTCTCACTACAGTCTCTGGCACACATTAAGTATTTAAGTGCACAGTTCCCACCCTTTCTTTCTTTTAAAAGTCCTCTGGCCCATTATGCCTTCCGCATATGTGGATCATATTCCTTAGAAATCGTCAGAATATTCTGTGAAGCAGTGCAGTAGAATATGACACGGGAAATCTTGGAAATTTGGGGTATCTACTTGCTAAACCACTGCACCAGCTCCCCTTCCTTTTTTTTGGACAGGCATTGCAAACTGCCAATGCTGAACATCTGGCTCCTTCATCTCTTCACACCCCGTAGGCCATTGTTGTGCATTGAGTTAGATATTTCACATCATTAGCAGTTGAGCCAGCTGTGTAGGATCAATTTCACAGCAAACCCACAGGTCTCACTTCAAACCAAGCTTTTAAAATTTTTGTTGCTGCTGTTAGAAGTGAATGCAGAGATATGAGGTCCTCCCACTGCCTATTTCTCTGCTGTGGATGTCAGCTGCAACGTGGAACGGGGCTCCTAAGATTAGAGGCAGTCCAGTGAGGCAGGATTTGGGTCTGGAGGTGAGGCTGAAACTCCAACCCTCACCTCTTGGCTTACAGGATCCTCAGTAAGTTGTTTTCTCTGAGCCTGCTTTTTTTTCATCTGTAAAATGGGAATATTTACCTCTTCGAGGTCATTTTACAGATTATATTGGGGAATCTGGGATAGCATTTGGCAATTAGTAGGTATTCAATACATTAAAAGTCTTTCTGTTGACAAAGGGTTGACGGCGGGTGGGGAGATGCTGGATACCGACATCGCTTGCTACTCACAGGCAGTCTGGGGCCCACAGCCTAGGAGATTGTTAGAAAGTGAGAATTTCAGGTCCCACCCTGAACCTACTAAATCAGAACCCACATTTCCACAAGATCCACGTGAGCAGCAGTCACTGAGATGAGAAACTGAGAGGAGGTAGGATGTTGAGGATATGGTGGCAAAGATGGGTTTGCAAATGTTTTGGACTCTCTGCGTTTGCTGCATCCGAGTAAGAATGACTTCCTCGTGGCATTGAAATTGAACTCTGACAAGGACTTGCTCTAGCACATAAATGCCAAACCACTAATCTGAATAAATAAGCATCAATTTTATTGAATCATGAATAATTTAAGACTGGTACAATCAGCTTTATTCTCTATGATGTGGGACATGATCTCCAGCAGATCATTGGCAAATCCAAAAACCTCATGACGAATGAAAATTAAATAGGGAGAGAGGGAGGGAAGGAAGATGGGGAGGGAGGATGGAAACATACCGTACACAAAATACTCAATTCCTAGTTTTCTCTTTAAAAATGGCTAGAAAAAATTCATCAAAATGCAGCACTTTTAATCAATTATTTACAATTTCTATGTTACAATGAAAAAATGTACATCTTATAGAACATATTTCATAAACTGCTCCACTGGTAACAACTAGATCAAACAGCAAACCTTCCGTTTAATATCCACAAAGTCGGATTATTATTACTTTTTTGAAGAAGATTCGCCATGATCAAATTTGAATATACAGAATTTGGAAATTTAGAGCATCAACAATTAAAATAAAAAATGTTCCCAAGATACAACAAAAGTCTAGGCAAATCTTTTTTCTTGTCCCACCCTGTACCCCACCCTCAACCTTAAATTAAAAGGTATTCCCGTCTCATTTATGGCCTGTATAATTCTTGGCAGTTTGGGAAACTTTTGGCTTCCATTGGTAACTCAACATAAATGTTGCATAGAATTTCATACATTTCAAAATTAGCCTAACTGTAGAAAAAGGCAAAATGGAAGCATTTCGGACAGAGCCCTAAATGAGTAAAGTCACTTTTTTAAAGGTGAGAGACACTAAAGTAAAATATGACCAAGAGAAGAAATGTGCATATCAGACAACCCTGCTTCCCGAAACTTTAGGAAGGTCACTGAGTTGTGAATCATTAAAGGACTACGCTACTTGAAATCACCGTTCACTAGTCGGGTAACACCAGGGACAGAGGTCTCGGTTCTGAGCCTGGATCCAGTGGGAGGGAAGTCTGCGGGAGAGGGGAGAAGAGAAAGAAAGGGTGTCATAAAAAAAAAAAAAAGTTTCGAACAATATTGTAGACAGGTGTCTACTCACAAGGTGACTGGGAAAACTGCCCACGAGGAGAATTTTTACCTCCTCCCAAATTCACAGTACGAGTGTAAGGTCAGCATTGGGAGATAGTTGAGAAGGACCATTCTAAGGTCTACCAGAAGGCTCAGGGTTCGGCCCGTGGTCACAGGCTAAATATATGGTTTAAAAATTTTATGAAAAACAAAACAGAACAAGACACACTCACACACCCAGATGGCTAATGAAGGCTTAGAAGAATAGAGTCCAAGTTTATTGAGATCAAAGCAGGGACGGTGTTGAGAGGTCTTCCATTCACCAGTTAGTGGGACAAATTCCCGTTTTCTTTTTCAAGGACGAAGAAAATGGTGTCATCCAATGTAATGTGAGCAGTTTCAGGTCAAGCTCTTGTGGTAATAAGAAAAAATATAGAGATGGACCTTCAGAAATAGAAATGTAAAGATGGAATAAAAACCCTGATCGTTAACAGATAGTCCCCCACTGGGGTCACATAAAGATCCTCTTTATAAAACAGAAACAGACAACTCAAAGATTTACCATACTCTGTAAAGAAAATATCAGTATGTTGAAGACACAGAATAGCACGGCATGTATCAACAATGTCATGTAGACTTTTAGAGACTTTTGCCTTTTCCTGCACAAGACAGATCATAGTCCAGTCAGGGTTTTAGCTGGAGACTGATAAGAACCTAAAAAATGGATTTTTTTTTTCCCTTTTTCTTTTTTCCCATGGTCTCATACATCCACACAAATGAGTCTTTTGGATGAGAAAAAAGTCACAGCAACTTGAGTTCTCCTAATGAGTAGATGACGTTAGCCCTGTTTGCTCTGATGGGGGAAAAAAAAAACAAAAAAAAAACGGACCCCAGGCAGGCACGACACTCATAAATGAACACGGTTGGTACAAAACCAGTAAGGCATCGCTTCGGGAAGGCCAGCACCGAAGAGGTCAGGCAAGGCTCGTCAGACGGAGGCCGGAGCTTCCGGAAGGGGGCGGCCGCCCCCCGACGTGTTGACTTGTGTCACGTTGGTTCTGAGGAAAGTCTTTCATGAGGTGACCTCACCACCCCACCTGAGGCTGGGGCTGGCACGCTTGAGGTGTCGACGTGCGATCTAAAGCCTTGAGGACGAGAAGGAAAGGCAAGGTTCCAGCTCGCCCGCATGTTGGGGATGGGTCCCGGTGGACTTTACAGGACGCAGCCGGCCCCAGCAGGAGGCGGCGGGTGTGCACAGCGGTGAGGACGGACAGCTGAAAACCGATGCTCAGCAGGACCAAACCAAAACTCAGCTCCTGCGGTTCTTCCTCTCACCAAAGGATTGATTCCAACCAAGAGGGGAGGGAGAAAAATCTTCAGAAATTAAAGAGTCAGAAAGGGAGAAACTCAACTTCATTTTCAAAGGGGTTATCAGTTCTCCAAAGTAGACCAATTCTCACTGTACACAGTGTTTGCAGGAAGAACAATAATAATAAAAAAAAAAAACCTGATCATTTACATATAAGGAGGAAACAGACACATGCTGTTCTGCATTGCAGCACATCGGCTCGGGCACATTCTCACTCTTTCACTCACGCTCGTGGATTAGTCGGAGGCTGACGTATCTGCAAGGTGTGTTGGTTGACTTGGAACAGGCAAAATACTTCTCGGATAAGGAGAGCACCATTTGAAAAACAAAACAGAATAGAAAGCACGAGTTGTTTTTCCTAAGGTTCCCTGCGTTGTAGCTCTGTCATTTGTTGTGTGACCAAAGCAAGCGCCCTAGTTAGCACCAGTTCTCCGTGGCGGGCTGGGTGGAAGAGCAGGCTGGTGTGGCTACTGGGGTGCTGGAGGGTCTGTGCTGAGGGGAAGCTGTGCTGCTGCATTTCCAACTTTGCTCCAGTCCCTTCTGTCTCTGGGCAGCTCATGGCAGGATGCCGTTTGGTTTCAGAGCTTTGAGAGTTTTTTTTATTTTTAAAACCCTTTTTGTTTTCAACGGTGATGATCCTTTCCCAAGAAGTATCTTCAGTGTCTTAGGGAGGTCACAGCAACAAGGCAAAACAATAATTAAAATAAAAGCGAAGATAGTGCAGTTCTCATTGTGGAAGGAAGCAGTCCCAAGGCGGCCGGCCCAGGATGCCTGCACCCAGGTCAAGGCTGGAGGACGAGGGGTCTTGGTATTCCTGCAGCTCTCACGCTGCAGCCGGGGGCTGGCTCAGGAGGGCATCTTCAGGATGGTGCGGAGGATGTAGGTGGAGTGGGGTGAGGAAAAGAGGTGGGCAGGCTCCATGGCCAGGCCCCTGTCACAGAGTAGACTCCAGAGAGGAGTCCAGGATGTCGTCGTGATGGCTGTTGCTGTTGGAGTCGCTGTCATAGCTCTGGGGGCTGGAGTAGTTGGCTGCTTCCTGCAGCCTCATCAGCATGTTCATCTGGGGAAAGAGCAGAGAGCATGAGCAGCTTTCAGTCCAGTCTGCACTCAACCCTGGCCTCTTCGAAGGTCACACCTCCTCCTCCGGACTCACCTGGGAACTGCAACCTACAGCCGAGGCAGTGGATAAGAGTATGGACTCTGGGCCAGGCTTCCAGGGTTCAAGTCCCGGCTCTACCACTTACTAGCTGCATGACTTTGGACAAGTTATTTCAACTCTTTGCGCGTCAGTTTCTTCACTGGTCAAATGTGAATGATAACTGAACCTGCCCTAAAACGTTATGGTGTGCACTGAGTTAATATATGTAGAGCACTGGAAACAAAACAGAAAGTCTCCTATAAATATGACACTTATTTTTATTTGGGAGGGTCACACCTTACCTAAGCCTGGGTAAAGATGCTAGCCAAGTGTCCCTGCTTCTAGAATGCACTCATCAGCATCGCTGACTTTCGAAGCACAGGGCTCCCCCTTTGATGAGCATCAAGCTCATCTGTGCTCCAGAGGGCAGCCTGGAGCCACCTGTACTCCAGCTCCTGTCGAGGAGCTCAGAGAGAGGTGAAGGACAGCACCAGGAACAAGCAGAGACCCAGGGTGTGGAGAGGCCTGGATTCCAACTAAGAAATCTTTAGACAAATCACCTAATGTATCAGAGCCACCGGTTTCTAGACAGAAGAGCAGCACCTAACCCCTAGGGCTGAAGTAGGGAATGTAATAACATAATGTGTATTAAACCCTGAGAATAGGGCCTGGCCCAGGGCAAGGGCTCAATAAATGTGATCTGCTCTCCTCCTCCTCCTCCTCCTGCTCCTCCTCCTGCTCCTCATCTAACTTAAAGAAGACTTTGAATACAGTGTTCTTAAATCTTCTCTGACAGTCTATTGGTTATTTATTTGCAAGTGGAGATGGAGAACTAAAAACTACTTTTATTTTATTTATAACTATAAATCATGTGCATGTATTTTATATTTTATCTAGCAAGTAAGTTAGGAAGATAGGCTTTCTCTGAGCTAAGGCCAAGACCTGGTGCCGCTGAGTGTGAAATCTAGCCGCCCCCTAGAAAGTCTAGCAGAGTCTACCTGGGTAAGCCCAGCCACAGACGCACCATCAGCCGGTGTTCACCTGCACAGCCATAACTGGGGAAGGGTGGAGCTGATATGCAGTGAAAAACCCTTTACAGTTGGGATTATTTATTCACTCATCAAACATTCCAAGTATACCCATATTCTGTGGTCTGGAATACAAACAAGTCAGTCCTGTTCTCTTGGAGGTCTCGGTCTCATGACAGGGATTAGTAAACAGCTGTTATAAGAGACCCGTGGCTGGGGCGGAGAGCATCAACTTGGGAGAATCACTAAACACCTAACCTGGTAACCGGAGGTGGCTGGGTGGGCACAGCTCACTTCTGGAGACCTGGGGTTGGAAGGAGAATTCTGTGTAACTACTCTGAGAACCCCAGGCCTTATCAGAAAGGCTGCTGTCTTCAATCAGTGATACGAATATTCCTGCTTAAGAAAAGAGTGTCTGGGGGTGAGCCAGCCATTCTTTCCTCCAGCTATCCTAAGTTCTATTTTTACATAAGTTGAGACTTCATGAGCTTGCACCCACAACAAATATCTCTATGACTTCGGCTTTAGCCATGGATTACATTGGAACTGGCTTTATAAAGTTCAGTCCTTTCCTCTGTAAAATCATTATCATAACCACTATAAATCAGGTTGTGCATAGCAACACAAATGATAAATCCATTTAAAATGTAGTACCTGTTAAAAAAATTCTCAACCACAGCTCTATTCCACCAGTCAGGAGGACGGCAGAGGACTCAAAGGACCCATTGTTATTTTTTTGATCTAGCAAATCGATTAATCGCTAGAAAGAGAACAGCAAATCATCCATCTTTTAATTGCGCTGCATCTCTTACGAACATTTTCTTTCATTAGGTAATGCAAGCAATACTCCCTGCTGTGTTTTTCCTTTTGCATTAGCAGCCAAGGGAGCTCAAGGTTCTGCTATATTTGCTTTCACGGCATTTTATACAGCTTTTGCTTTGTTAAGTCTAATTTTTCAGTATGACTATGTATGCATCATTTATTGGCAGAGAGAATACGGTAGGTCCTTGAATGATGTTTCATTATACTGTTGATGAGATGCCTATGACCTTAACTCTGGTTTGTATCAATGAGCCTACAGTAAAATTAGTTTTGTTATCTGTGGTTTCACTTAAAGCCACAGAAGCTACTGACAACGTTAAGTGAGGACTTACTGTGCTGTGATTGCAGCGTTGCCATCACTGGCCCAGGGTCTTCATAAAGGGCCTTTACTGCTTTACCGATGGTGGAGTAAATAAGCAGCTCAGGCTGTTAGACTCAACTCTCCTCACTGGTCTTGGGACCCATGGTCAGGCCCTTGTGCCTCCGTGAGCCCCTCCTGCCCGCACACCTCTACCTTCCTGATCGTCCAGCTTGGGCTTCTCCTCCTTAACAAGGTCTGTGTCTGCCCAGTTACTAGTGGGAGACATCAATGGAGCAGAACAGTACATGCCAACGGTGGCACTCAAATCAGAGGGCAAAGAGTAATCAGAGGGACAATAGGTATAGGGACATTTAGGGGGAAAAATCAAATTCCTACCATTTACCTTATACCAGAAGCAACCTCAGAGGGGTTAAAGGCTTTAGTGAAAACTAACACCACAGAAGAAAATACTGGCAAAAGTGTCCCTAGTCTTGGGGACAGCCTCCAAAAATGCAAGACGGGGCTCAGTCCCCTCCGTGTTTGCAGCATGCCTTGCTTCATGCCCAATATGCAGCTGGCATTCCACGAATGCTCAGCTGCTCTGGGAGCTGAGAACTCACCAGCGGGTCTCCTTCGGCATCACTTGGGGGCATCTGCTTGCTCGTCGAGCCCTCCCGAGGCATTGAGTAGCCGTCGAAGCCGACATCCTCTGGCCGGAGCTGCAGTAGGGGAGGCCACTCATGCTGCTGTGGGCTGGCTGCCCAAGGATAGGTGTCCATCACCCACTTGGCAGGATCCTCCCAGGGGGCCCGCCTTCCATAGAGCTGAAAAGAGGCAAAGAAAGAACAGTCAGGAAGGCGCCTGAGTCTGCTCTGCAGCCCTGATTTTGCAGTTTTCTGAAAAACTCCCCAGATCCAGCCTTACGCCTCCCCTGACGGTGGAACTCCACTTCCAGAGCGCTATCCTAAGGAAGTCATCCAAGGGCCAGTTTGTCATGCTAAGGCCGAAGGCAGCATGACCCAGGGGCCAGGAACACTGGCTTTGGAGTCTGGCTGACGTGGGTTCATATCTCAGCTCTGCCACTGACTCATGGTGTCACCCTGAACTCTGAGCCTTGCTGATCCAACTTGAAAAGCGGTCTCTGAGGAAAAACAGACAAATCACTATCTGATTTGAAGCATTTACCAATTTCCATGGTATATATAGTCCCACCCAGGTCAATTTCAAACTACCAGTATGATGCCACTGAGCGTGGAGCTGGAAAGAGGTGCTGGCTCAGTCGCACGGGCAGGATATAGTACCCTGGTTTATGCACCCACCCAAAGAATAGCTCCCACATGGATTGGGTGCTGGCCATCAACATCACAGTCAGAAGTCACTAATGGCCCTGTTTTGATAAAAACCCATTTCCTGAAGTAGGTCTGACTCTGAGAGCCCCTCAGCAAAACACCTGTCACTTTCAAAACCGCAAACTGTTAACAGAGGTTACGTGTGCCTAGTGCTTCTCCCTCCTCATGTATTTTTCGAAATCATCCACAATAACTAATTTTCTCTTAAAACAGAAAACTGTCTCATCACTTAATTTTATACGACCAGTACCATGCTTCCAAGTTCCTTTTCTTAAGCCTAATGATAAAATGATTTGAGTGAATTTTATTGGCAACTTTAAGAAATATACACATTCTTTAAAGAACAAGAACCTAGGCTACACCACTTCCCAAGGCTCGGCTCGGTATATTATGTAGCTAGGTATAGTCTATACCTTTCCTCTTTACCACTACCACCATCTTGTTTAGCCGCCATGTGACTCCAAGAGGAAGCATTACCACCCGAGTTTTCCAGACGAGGAGATAGGCTCAGGGAGGAGAGGAGACAACTGGAATTCAAGTCTGTCCAACTCCATGCACCACTAGAGTCTGAGAAGATGTGGCAGGATGTGCTCACAGCCAAGACAAGCTGTTTACCACACTGGGCAGTGCTCTGTGGCTCTGGAAGGCACCCCCTCTACAGGCGACCCCGGGATATGAAGATCAGAGACTCCTGAACCACAGTGGCTGCAGTGGGGCTCTCGAGTAGAGTCACACCTGGACCACAGCCTGCCTGTCTGTTCCCTCTGCCTTCCCGGGACTCCTGCAGTTGAGAGGGGAAAGTGGGGAAGGTGCTGGCAGTAGAATAGAGCTGAGCTCTGACTGACAGAGCCATGTCTTTCCAAGTCATAGGCTGCCTCAGCTGGAAAAAACTGGGGTCGCCTAGGCCATCATGTACCAGATGAGGAAATTGGTCCAGTGAGAATGGCCAGTTATGAAAGGTTATGGAGCAGGGCTGAATTTGAACCTCAAACTCCGGCTTCCTGGTCGGGGCCTTTCCCCTCTCTGCCCCTCCCAAATGACTCCTCGCGAGGACATGTCAACCTGGGCTGGGTTCGCTGTTCCTGCAGCTGTCTCATGACTGCCTAAGCCACTTCTGACCTTTCTGTATGATTTCTGTAAGCCCATCTTGCCCCACTGATGGCTGCCTCCTCCTCTCAGGATATATACAGCCTCCTATGACCTCATCATCCTCTCAGACACCAGCACCCCTCCTGTCTAGCACTCTGGCCCTGTCTGTTGCTAAATCTTCCTTAACCTGGGGCAATGCTAAGTCTTAGGCCTGAGAATTCAATCTGGCATTCTGAAGGCAATTTATAGTCAGGACAGGAAAGGAGTATGTAAAGCCGGCGTGTGCGTGTGCACACGCATGTGTGTCAGGGAGGAAGGGAACACGAGTATTTGGGGATATTTAGAACTGAAGGAGGCAGTTCCAGATTAGAAACGTTCCTACAATTTTTGGAAGCTTCTCCCTCCGAGGGCCTTCCCCATGGAACTGGGCTGCTTGTCCCGAGCCGGGCTTCACATGGGTGAGGCTGAACCCAAGCCTCATTTCTGACAGCTACAGCTTCTGTCTCCATCCTTAGGTGTGGAGGAGGTCATGCTCCGGGCTGCAGAATAACAGAGGCTGGAATTGGGAGTTCGTCAAGTCCTTAGAGAGAATCTGGCCCAGTGGTTTTCAAATATTTGCTCTTCTCCCCTGACCCCACTACTGAGGAGTTTGAGGAACTTCTGGGTTCCACAGAAGCCAGCCTGAGAAAACATTCTCCTAGTCCAAACTTTTCAGAATACAGATGGTGAACCTGAGGCCGTGAGAAGGGGGATTTTCCCAGGGTCTCAGAGCAGGTTGGGTTATCTGATAACGGACCCCACGCCACACACTCCCCACTCCACAGGCAGATGGAGGTCTTTCGAGTTACTCTGTAGACCAGACACTTTGGCAGCTCCAAAGTGTTTACAATGACAGCTCCAAAAGGGAACAGGGCTGGGGACTGAGTCATCAGACAGGAGTGCATCAGGCACATGCTAACATCATCTGCAAGAACAGGAAATATTTTTACAAGCCTCCCCACTTGCCGTTGGATATGCTCAAGTCCAGGTGGTGAATGGCTGGTTAAGTACCATGCCGAGCAGAGGAAATATCATAAAGCTCCTTGGCTCCAGAGCAGAGGCCTGTGGCAGCTTGAAAAGCAGCAGACAGTTGTGTAGACAGACAGACAAATAGGACATTCACTTTCCCCGAGGCAGGGAGGAATCTGGCATCCCCGCTAGGTCAGGGACAGGGAACCAAGGCATTAGGAACTGAAACCTGGGCCACTGTAAACCTTCTGACTCTGTGGGATGCACACGTGTATCACACAGAGGAATCAAGGCACACATTCACGCAGAACCTCCAAGCAGTCTGTCTGTCTCTGTCTGTCTGCCTGTCTGTCTGCCTGTCTGTCTGCCTGTCTGTCTGTCTGTCTCTCTCTCTCTCTCTCTCTCTCTCTCTCTCACACACACACACACACACACACACACACACGGAAAAGTCAGAAGTCAAAACTTGCAAAAGCATCTGGCATCCACTAGGGGGCGATGCCACAATTCCTCCAGGAAAGGATGTGTCTGCTGGAGGCGCTGCCAGGATTTTGAGGCCTGATTTTAGCAGAGTTTCTGTGTGGCCACACCACCACAGGTGGCCCTGTCAGAGCCCATTCTGGGGACTCTACCTTGAAGCACAGTGCTGCCCTCATAGCTACTCTACTCACCTAGCAGGGTCAGGTGAAGAAGTAAATGACCTCACATGGTGCTCAGCACATGGCGAGCATGGACTCAAAAAGTGAAAGTAGGGAATTTAAAACCTTTTTTTAAAATAGAGGAATCCTTTTGTCAAACGAAATCTGATGTAAAACTCCACTACATGAAACACGGTACTTGGTTCCCTGAGCCACCAAGGCTTCTGGGTTTAGTTATAGTGATCCCTCAGGACAGCCTGAAAGTCACAGAAGTAACCAAGGGGTCAGCTAGACCTGGGCTCCAATGCTGCTGGCTCATTGTACCCCACTGGGTGAACTTGGCTAAGGGTCAAAACTCCTGCGAACCTTGGTCTCATCAACAAGCTGAGCTGTTAGAACCACATGGCATCATGTGTGTCAGGCCCTTAGCATAGTGCCTGGCAAGTAGCAGGCCCTCCACAGATGTCAGCAAGCTTCCCTTCAAAACCAGAGGCATGAAGAACATGCCAGTGTCCTCAGGAATCAGCAGATTCAGAGTCTCCTGGGCTCATCAAGATGATGAGGTCATAGGTTTGGGGCGGGGTGTCTCACTTTTGAGCAACTTGGTGGAATGCTAACTCCGGCTGCCTCTCCTGGCTGCTCCCACACTCTTGAAAGATTGTCCTTCAAATGACCTCACAGCACAAGGAAGCGATGACTTTTCCTGCCTTGCACTAAACTAGTGAGTCTCATGAGATAGTGGCATGTCTCTGGTTTCTTGCCTCTTTTGAGTTCTTGTCCTGAATGGCTCTGAAGACTATCGCTGCTGCTACGTATTATAGATACAGAGCAGTCGAACATTCGTCAGGCTCAGCCGAATATACAGAAATGACAAACGCTGACCAAAGCTACTAATGTACACGGTCACACACATGCGTGTGGTGCACACCGCTCCGTGCCCACCACAGCACCCTGTGTCTCTCAGTGCCCAGGACTGAGGAACGAAGGAGCCCTGGAACGCCCAGTACCAGACCGGTGCCTAGGTTACCCAGCGGCGTGTGACGCCCGCTAATGACTCAGTGTGGGTATCCAGAGCTTAGAACCGCTCAGGCCACCTCCCGGCTCAACAACAGAACTGTCGCAAGTTCCAATATATGGCTGAGCTCCTAATGTTAACCCCTGGGCTGAGTGAGAATGGAGAACCTGTGCTTTCCAGTTATCGTAGGGCAGGAGGGACTTGCGGCTTCCTGGGCTTCAGGTCACCTGTGAGGGTTCCCGAAGGCAGGTACGAGTGCCACAAAGCCGAGGGCCGAGAACCTGAAATTTGAGCCAGAGGCCTGGACTCAAATCCCAGATTCTTCAAGGTTTACTTCTATGACTTTAGGCAAGTCATTTATTTTCTTTTGGGACTCCATTCTTGAAAAATGGAGTCAAAAAATAAATCTCTCAGTTCCAGGACCAATGCAGGGCTCGAACCATACAGCGGATATGAGAGTACTTGCAAACTGTGAAGTGCTTTGCACACGTATGCCTCCATTTCTTCACAGTCACTATGCTGAGCACGTTATAGCCATAATTTCATTTAATTCTTGCAACGAGTCTTTGTGGCAGAGCATATTATTCCCTTTTTCTATTGATGAGGGCACTAGGGACAGAGAGGATAAATAACTTGCCTGTGGTCACACAGCTAATAAGTGGCAGAGCCAGATTTATAGCCAAGTGTGTCCCTACAATGTGCTAGACTGATAGTCTCACAGGTAAGAGGTAGTCATCTCATGCCCATCAGATTCCTGAAGGAGGAGATAAAGACAACTCATTTGGTCACCAGAACACTCCCAATTTTGAGGAGGCCAGCGGGTAGTGTGCTTCTCACCTGGAGTCCTTCTCTGACGGCTTCCAGGAGATAGGGGATAATTGAATAGTTCCACAGGTCGGTGAACCACACCCTGGAGCCATCCACGTCGATTGGGCATGAGAGGAAGAGCCGGGGACCTGGGGACCATGGTGAAAATCAGTCAGAGTTGCCACAGTCAGGAGAAGCCATGGTCCAAGCATCTCTCGCAGGAGGGACCCTGGATTTTCTGAGCAACAGTAGGAATACCAGCTGCTGGGTGGCGGGCACGAACAGGACACTCGGGCCCCATACCCTACCTTGGGACTCTCTCTCTCAGAAAATCATCCAAAAGAAAGAAAAGGCTTAATGGAGAAAGATGTTCACTGCAGTATTATTAATCCTGACCTTCAAAAATAGAAACCCACTAAATGTCCGAGAGGGCAGAAATGGTTAAGCGGACGATGGTACACCATATGATTATTATTCAGCCTTTAAAAATAATTATAAAATAAGAGTAGCAATGCAGAATGCTCATGAGACTATGTGAAATGGCAAAGAAAAGAACATTATGTATGATTGTAACTACATAAAACATCTATGTATAGACAAAGACAGAAACAATAAGCTCAAATTAAAATGATTATGTCAGCATGGTGGGATAATCAATGATCTTTTTCCTCTCTGATCTAAATAGTTAAGCTTCAGGAACGTTGGTAACATTTTACTTTTTTTTTTTTCCAAAACAAGACCAATGCCACAGGGCAGTTTTTACACAGGGGAGCCTTGGGGTGGGGCTTTTCACTGAGCTGGCAGAGTTTGCATTAGCTCGGGCTGGGTGAATATCTTGCTGCTGATCAGCTCCAGAGCACTGGGCAGGGTGAGAGGGGTGGAGACACAGCACTGCATGACTAGTGGTCTGGGGTCCATCTTGGGCTGTGATCATCCCTCTGCCTCCATCTACATGGATAGCACAGTGTCAAGCTGACTTGTTCCTACAAAGTGCTATCCTGGCCAGGGCCCCAGGACAGTGACTGAGGAGGCCAGAGTTCCAGGAGTTCCCCCTAGCCAGCCCACCTGCCCACTCTCCCCTGACTTCCCACCTACCTATGGTGACATCCGAGGAGCTATGAGCCTCCAGGAAGCGGTTGAGGTGATGCCAGACCTTGGGAATCCAGTCGATGATTTTTACCAGCTCTACATTCCGCACACGCCCACTGATCTCCGTTTCCATGAGCTTCCGTCTCAGGAACCGGCCAAGGAAACCTTTCACGGGCTCCGTGTGGTTGGCACAAAGCACCCACCTGGTGGAAGTCAGGAATGCTTTTCAATGATGATGACAGTGATAAAACGATGGCTAATCTCAGGATTCAAAGCACCATAGAACTGGAAGGTGTATATGCTAATTAATACTAAAATAGGATTTGCTATGCATCAAACACTGCAAATATAGTAACTCACAATTCCTCCTGGCAACCCTATGATGCAGATATCACCAACCCCATTTTACAGACAGAAATACTGACTTACAGACAGGTTAGGTAACTTGTCCAAGATCAAAGAGCTAGTTAATAGAAGAGCTAAGATTAGAACCAATATATCCAGCTCCAAAGTCTGAGCTCTAACCACTGAGCATAGTGCCTCTTGTGCTTGTGTCAAGGCCCTGTGCTGGGCTATGGAGCTGTGACAATGACTAAGACACATTTGTCCCTATTCCCCAGGGGCTTACTATCTTGTGGAGGAGGCAGATAAACAAGCAGGAATTATACATGATGAAGCCTAGGGAATCAAGGAAGGCTCCTTAGGAGGGAATGTCTGGGCCGAGACTGGAAGAATAGATGGAGCAGCCACACATAAGAAAAGGCAGGAGCAGGGGGTCGGGGAGGGGTGAGGAGTTCACGGCAGCATTTGCAGAGGCATGAGAAATAGCGTGCGGTGTTTGGAGAAACTGCCAGAAGTTCAGTGTAACCAGACTTTAGACTTCGCCTGCCATCCCGAGGAGTCTGGATTCCATTCTGGAGGCAATGAGAAGCCACGGAAGGACTGTAAGCATGAGGGTTTATGGTCAGATTTGAATTATAGGATGTTCACTCCAGCTGCCACTGGCACGGAGGATGGGGGGACAAGTCGCAGGCAGGCAAACTGGTTAGAAAATGACTGCAGTAGTGCTCTGGAAGATGATGTGGCAGCGACGGGGGAGAGGAGGAGAAAGAAGGACTTGAGGCATATTTAGGATATTTAGGACAAGACTGGGACAGCCTGGATGCAGAGGTGAGCCATGATTTCAGTGGCCTGGAGGAGCTGACATTTCTCTGATAATGACGATTCAGGTCCACTTTCATCTCCCTCAGAGATGGCTGCCGAGTGGCTGCAGGTCAGGGTGGGGCAAAGGGCGTTCAGTGGTGGCAAGGCAGGCAACAACGCACCCAGGCACGACAGAGTGGAACCGTCCTTCCCGCAGGTGGAACTCAAAGGCCCACAGACCTACCCGGGGACACTCATAAGCAAGAGCTTCCATTGCTCACATCCACTTGGGCCAGAGAGATGCAGCACTGGTGACGTGTAGGGGAGGCAAGCATGCCTACAGCCCCTGTCCAGAGCTGCCTCCCGATTCTGCTACCCCAGGACTTACAGTCAAAGAGACCTGGGTTCAAAAGTCTGCCAATAACAGGCTATGTGAGCTCGCAAGGGTCACTTAATTCTCCCAGCCTCAGTCTCTCTACTTTTAAGCTGAGAATGAGAAATTTAACTACTGGAGGCTGTTGTGACAATTAAATGAGCTAAGCAGGGCAAAATGCTCAACATGAAGCCTGGCATATAGCAGGTACTCAAAAAGTGACACCTCACCTGAAGTTGTGATGAAGCTGCAGGTTGGGAGTAGAAGAGGTAGCCTGGTTCATTGTGCCAATTATGTAAGGGCTGTGGGGACATGAAAGAAAAGAGAACTTTGTGAGTCAAAGCCAAACCCGAGAACAGGGAGCTCACAGAGGCCCAGGGCAGATGGCTGGCAGCCTCCCTTGGCCCCATGCCGACCCCGGCCATGCGTGTGCATAGTTCCCTGTGCAGCACACGTCATGCGGTGGCCATTCTCCCGGGAACCATGAGATCTGGAGCTGGTCTTTACCATTTATGGTCCTTGCAGTTGAGCAGCCCATTAAAGATCTCGCCCAGAGAGCTGACGTGATGCAGGTTGTCCAGGATGATGACGAGAGGCATGTCCACAGCGTTGTTCTCACTGGTGCACTGGTCGGCAAGGTTGGACAGGTACTGACGCAATTCCTGCAAAGGCCAGGGGAAGAGCAATGGGAGAATGCACCTGATAGAGATGCACATGCTGAGCCTACACTCTGCCCAGACCAGCATAGGGGGAAAGGCCCTTCACGTGCTGTGTGCCTGCCTGCTACAGGGGCTGGGCCTGGAGCTCAGGGGATGTGGAGTGCGCCAGGGGTGAGAAAGGCCAGGGTCCTGCCTTCTGGCATTCACTGACTGGGTCAAAGAAAACCTTCAGCCCAGGGCCAAAGCATAGCACCATGGAGGGTGCCCAGGCCTGGTTCCATATCCCTGCTGTACCACTTTTCTACAAGCGTTATCGCTTCTCTTGGTATTTCTTATTATGCCAACCTCCCAGGAAGCTCCCAAGAGCAGGTGCCTTATACATCTCTATATAAGCTATAGAAGCTCTGTATAAGGTGCTCTTCCACGGCATCTCGGAGACCCGCTTATATCAAAGCCTTGATGAATCCATGTCGCAGAAGACCTCTTCCCCAGCATGCACTGCTGATTAGTGCTGTGGCAGACAACCAATGGTGCACGGGGAGATGGGTCTACATGCACAGGGGGGCTTGGAAGGTCTGCTTGAAAGAGTAAGCTTTGTTGAATTTAACTGCGAAGAAGGGCTAGGGGACTGGCTAGAGCTGGGGCCGAATGCAGCCCAGGACGGCTGGGGAAATGGCTGTATGTCAGAAAAGGAGGAGAAAGAATAATGGTACAGCAGGGGAAAATGCTGAAATAGTGAGGTAAAGACCCGCCAGAGAACCCAGAAGGACCGCCTGATGACAGCATCATCATGCCAGCTGGCATGCTCTAGAGCCTGGCATGGCTCTACACCTTAGACCGATGAACTTTTAGCCCTGTGACAACCCTCTGGGGTGAGTACTATGATTAGTTCCCTTTTGTAGACGGAAAAGCTGAGGCACAACCAAGTTAGGTGACTGGCCCAAAATTGCAGAGGGCAAGCATTGGGGCTGGATTCACACTCAGTGCCCGTCCAGGGTGTGCTCATCACGCCGGACTGTCCTGCATGTGAGCATATGTGCACACACACTCACACACTCGGGACCTCCCTTAAGTCAAAATGTGGCTTGCTAGCAATAGAAAAAGCCCAACTTCTAAGTTACTAGTAATCTTTCCTTCTTCAGCCCCCTCCACTGTATGTTTTTGGCCTCAGCATCTCACAAGGACAGGGGTCCGGGGACTCCCTGCCCTACTCACACCTAGTACTGTTGGTGAGCTGTGCTCCATGTGAGGTGCCTAGTCAAGGGGAAAGTGAGCCCTGGGGGCTGCAACTTAGCCTGGGCTCGAACCCCCGCCGCCTGCCTGGGGTCTTTCTTTCACTGGTCCGGGAAAGGATGCCCTCCCTCAGCTTACTGACAGAGGCTTTTGACTCAGAGGCTCGGACCCTTCTCCCTGATCTGCTCCACATAAAAGTCACTTGGGGCACCTGTGAATGATGCAGGTTCCTGGCCCACACAACCTACTGAAGCAGGTCACCTGGGAATACAGTCTAGGAACCCCTATCTTCGGGGACGTCAGGTGATTCCTAAGCCAGAAGAGTCACTTTTAATTCATCTTTGATTCTCTAGCTGCTTTGCAGAGGGCCAGCTAGAGCTAATTTTCCACCAGCTCCACTGGATGAATAATGAATGTGTGTGAGAAAACCCTTCACAACCCCTGTGTGGGATTAGATCAGACTGTCCAAACATTTCCTTTGCTCCCTGGTCAAGGCTATTTGCTGGCACTAGAGTCCAAGGCTTCAACCAGAGCCCTCGTCCACTGCTCAGTGCCATCTGAGTGGTCTTAGACACATGATCGTCTTCCTTCCAGCCTCAGTTTCCTCCTCTGTGAAATGGGGATAACAGAGGTGGGGGCAAGAAGTCTGTAAATGTAAATGTGAGTTGTTGTTGTTCTCAAAAGGAGGTTTCGTAAACAAACAAACAAACAAACAAAAACAATAGCACCTCTAGGTGCATGATAAATTCTTGGTAAACCGAAGTGGAGGTATCTGGGGTGATCTTAAAGAACGGCTAGCACCGAGCATCATGCCTGGCTCATAGTGGGGAAGTGAAAAACGCAAGGTTGATGTACAGAGGGAGCTTCTTGCTGGGAAGTCCTGGGTCAGAGTGTTCCCTTCTGCTAGCCCCATTCTGGCCTCGTTCACAGGGCTTTTGTAATCCCCAAAGGAGACTGTGGAGGAAATGCTGTTTCTTCCATCAGGGTAGGGGTAGTATCGACCATTCTGAACGGAAAAGTGACCCCTGGCTGAGCAGCAGCCTCCGAATGACCTCCTCACCTTGCTGGACTTGTGGTCCACGTTGAAGGTGGCGATGACCCCGTCTGTCAGCTCCCGTCCCTCCCGAAGCACCAGGTACTCTGACAGCCGGTTGGCCAGGTAGGTTTTCCCGGTGCCACTGGGGCCAGAGAGAATGATCCGCCGGTGTTCTATCAGCAGGGATACGTAGCGCTGCAGGATGGGCTTGGGGATCAGGGACTCGAACGCCAGCGAGTCCAGGCTGTTTTCTGTGAGCCCTGCATTGGAGAGACAGGAAGTGTCTGAAGCCGCATAGAAAGGGAGCTCTGTGCTTGCCCAGCTGAGACTTGCCATGACCTGAGGCCATCCCTTTCCTGGGCAGCCCACTCACCTGAGATCCTGCCCACCCATAGGCTAAGAGCAAGCTGTGCAAGCTGCCGCTCCCAGTCATCAACACCATGCGCTCTGGCCCTGGACTGACAGACTTTTCCAGACTCACACTCACCTTTCACATCTGGGTTCTCAGTCCTCCTCTGCCCTCTGTAGAATTCCTAAGACTCAGGGCTCTGTTTGCCTGTCTGGATCTTCCATACCAATGGTGTCTGCTCAAATCAAACCCGAGTCTCCCTTGTCTGCCAGCACCCTATGGTTCCTTTCTCACCCTGTTCTCTCCCACGTGCCAGCTGCCACTGCTGCCCATACTCAGATGGAGCACAAAGTCATAACACTTTTATCTTTAAAATGAGCAAGTGCAAAGTAGGACCATTTGATTGGGGGCTGTGAATACTGGCAGACCTGGGTTGAAATGCTACCTACTGACGAGACCTTTGACCCTCAACAACATTAAGAGGAAACTCTCCTTTCCCTTTTCCTACCTGGGACAACTCTTACCAATCAGGGCTGCTGGCTTTAAAAGAGCTAGGTTCTTGATATCCCTCCCTCACAGAGAAGATCCATCCAAGGTTATTTATCCAGAACCTAAGGTAATTCTGTTAAAAAAATCACCTCAAGAAAACCAGTATGGCTAGGTAAAAAATAAGTTGAAGAGCATTTATTCTGTTTTATAAGTACGTCTTTCTCCCACATAATTATTTATTGTAAAGACTCCCATAATGCATTTATATGCTTGTTTCTAATCCTCCCCCAACCAAGAATAGGCCCTAAATGCAGTGATGGTTCCAGAATGCCCATGATGAAGGTTCCCAAATGATTCATCTGCCAGGTACAGACCTGAGTCTTCCCTGGTACTGAGCTCAACACAGCCTGCACTGGCTCCAACCTCGACACAAAGCACACAGGGTCCCCAGTCTAAATAACAATGGAGGAAATGCAAACACCTCTTTCTGCACATAGGCTGCTCTTTGGGATTTTTGCCATAAACCCCCCTGAGAGTGACTACATTGCAGACGAACTCACTTCTGAGCACGTCAAGTCCCTCCTCCCCCCACTCTGAAGTGAGCCATCTATAGCTCACCAACCTCTTTCAAGCTCTTGAGTGGTTTTTAGTGCCTGAAGGTATAAATTTCAAGCACTTCAGGAAAATAGAAGAGTCAGGTATCACTTAACAATGAACCCGAGCTGATCCCTGGAGTTGCTAAAACAGCTGGATGCACTGACAGCAGCAACAGATCAGCCTCCCTGGTGGGGTGGCAGTTCCACCAGAGGTAGATCAGCTTGTCACTGTTATCACAGAGGTTTGGTCTGGTCTCAGCAATGGGTCACTCTTTTAACCTTCAATGCTTGCAATGCTCACCTGTAAGTGGCAATGCATGCCCAGCAGTGTGTATGAAATGCAGTTTGAGCCCATGATACATAAGGCTTTCCTTAAAGGATTCTTGCGGTGGACGGTTGCTGTTTTGGTGTGCCTGCTACTCCATCCTTCCCTTTGCCGTAGAACTTTTCTTTCTTATGGGGAGCTCAGTTCAGGTGGTTCAAATGGGGCTGACCCAGCACCTTTATCCACCAAAGAAATGGGCTTATGACAGTCTGGGCCAAAGCCTCTCCCTGGTTACAATGACTGACTTGGTGATAGGCGTTCGACTCCCACTGAGATAGAATCACCCCTAAAAGTTTTCTGTCACAATTTTCCAGATAGCTATTCTCTTTCTTTTAGGTTCCTAAGCTAGAAAGATGAATCAGAGCTATCAGGGCAATTTCATGTGCAGCGAGCTCAAAAAGTAAACACAGCTGAGATAGGCTTGGACCTCATGGCGCTGTTGGAGCACCTGGATCAAGCTGAGTTTGAAGCGTATTCCTGGATCTTCCAGGTACATTAGTCTGCATGTTTCCTTTTTAACTAAAGCTAGTTTTGAGTAGGTTTCTGTCACTTGCAGCCAAGGCTACAATTGTGAATATCACTTGCCAACAAGATAAGGGTATGTGTGAGGTTCAAGCAGTACCTTACTGCTTGTCACAAGCAGAGTAAGATCTAGATTTCTGCTGATGAGGGCAGTTGTGGTGCTTTTGAAAAACTTATCAATCAGGAAACAAACTTGCATCAACCCCGAAACTGCACCTTTAAACTACAGTGCCTTTCAGGGAAGTAAGAAACGGGGTTGCGCCTAGCAGAGTGTTTACTAGTGTACACTTTAGGTGATTCATAAAATATAAGTAAAAGGGGTTTTGCAGTCAAATACATTTATGTCAGGTTGGATTAAACAGCCACCTGAATGGCAGGAGTTAAAACATTAAAAGACGGAGCCTTTAATGTACCAGTACATTCCTATCCCCCTGACCCCAAACCAAATGGGGATAACGATGCAGTTTCCCAGACTTATTTGGCCACGAAACTTTTTTTCCCATAAAATACTTTGTGGGCCTAGAGTTTCAGGGAACACACTTTGGCCTGAGGCTTGACATCTTTGGGTGATGAGGCCATCGGAAGCTCAGGCAGCATCATGCACGGACAAGAGCTTCAGCAATCTCATTAGGGTGCTCAGAGCAACTCCTCTCTAGCCTCCAGCAAATCGTGGTTTCCCCATCTGTAGAATGGGACCACATCCAAGGCTTGCTGGCAAGAGTAATTCATTGGCATTGGTGGAGCCCCATTTCAACAGGGTTATTAAGATTCCATTATCTCAGAGTCATAAGGCTAATGGGACCTTTTGTTACATAATTTCAGCAATAAACTAAAATTATTTGTTTCTGATGGTGGTTCAAAAAGCTAAAGACGGTTCGATTTGCTTAGGTAAAAATAACTGTGGTCGAAGGGAAGAAAGAAAACCACCCACATCCATATGCACAAACAGAACTGTGGCCACGGTTCCCTACGCCAAGTCACAAAATAAAAAATGCAGTTCCTGAAGGTTCCAACCCCTGCCATCGGGGAATTACCTTTGACAGTCACAGAGATGGTAGTGTTCTCTCCCACCAGGTAGCCGCAGGGCAGAAGCTCGGGGGTCTCGGAAGCGTCGCTGCGCTTGACTTCCCCGATGCTGTAGCCGAGAACACTATCTGAATTCAGCCCTAGCTGACTCACTGGGTCGACGTGAACGATGTATTCCTGGAAAAAATAAAGACCCCATCAAAGATGTGGCTAAAAATCTGCCCGTGACTCATGTTTTCATTGGGTGATTTACAATCATCTTCTCTTCTTTCTCGGCTGATGCCTGAGTTGAAATCGAGCTGCGGAACGAGGGGGAAAAAAGCTGACTTTCCATGGGGATGATGCTCCACTATCACAGGCCTTTT
>NW_006433024.1:1270603-1295884 GCF_000325575.1 Pteropus alecto | reverse complement strand
CTGTGAACGTTTAGTCTGGATCAACCAAGCACGGAAAAGTTAGGCCTCTTTTCTTAAGTTCAGCTTGAGTCTTGAAGACATCAGGTGCTGGAAAACTCATGAAAAAGTAATTCTCCCAAGAAATCCCTCCACCAGCCCCTTCCTTTGGCTTAAAGACCATATTGATGACGAAGAGCGCAAAAAACCCAGATCTACTAGAAAAAAAAAAAGCATCTCCTGTTCTTTAAACAGGAAAATGTGTGCTTAAATTGGAACAAGGGTCCATGGGCTATGAGGTGGCTGGACGGTGGCCAGGGTGGAATCCCAGTAACAGACCTTTTACCTTTAATGGTCTCTTTTCCTCACATGCGATGCCCCATGGGCCCTTCTGGATTGTCTTTCCAATCCAAGGATGTCCTGACTGCCCGTCAGGAGAGAGAGGTGCTGGCCCCGGCGGCAGGACTGGTCCACCGTAAGCCATGCACATCTCCTGCCTATAGACTGGCCTGTGATCTTTGGTCAGAGAATAGAATTTTCTCTGTGCGAAGCCACCTGAATCTGGATGCTAAAAGAGACTAGCGTGTACTAGTTAAGTCAACTTTTGAAGTCAAACCGACCCAACTTAGACTAACCTAGTCTAATTTTAGATTCACGACCTTGGGCAAGTGACCCGACCTGAACCTCACCTTCCTTACCTTTACGTGGGAAAATAACAGAACCCTCCTACGGGCTTGGAAATAAATTGAGGTAATGTAAGGCCTCTGGCACAAAACACGTGGGCTATTGGTACTGCTCAAGGGATGTGATTAATGAACACTTAACAGTTACTGACTTAATTCAGAATGATGGAAAAAAGTGTATCAAAAGCTTCTTTCAAATCACCTTGTGTTTCAAGGTTCACCCAGTACTCATTAATTATCTCCTGTTGCAAACACCCACTCCAATGATGTGATTAGAATGAATACAAAAATAACTATGCCAACGTCTTTGACACTGGCCAATAACCAGATGTTAATGTCACTTGTAGCACAAATCACAGACTGAAGTGTGAGCAAGGATGCTGGGCAAGTTGGATCAAATCCCTCGAAATAAAGAACGGAAATCTGATGTCTGAGTCCCAGAGCACATACTTCAAAGCAGATGCCATAAGACATAATTCTATGGTAAAAGGAGAATGTGGACATTAGCAGTTCACATGAGAGGCTGAGATAATTGCTCAAGGCTGGAGAAATGACTCATTGGCTGACCAACCACTGCCAAGGGCAGCCAGGAACAGTATGGCCAATCAGCAGTCTATACTTACCATCCTCCTTCTGCCCCAGCAACATAAGGATGTGGGAAAGAGGACAGGCCAGAGAAATGGCCAGACGCAGGACACAAACCACCCTTCCCTCCCGAAGCCCAGGCTCCCACTTCAGGTAGACTGCCATAGCCGTCTCCTTGAAACACTTACTTTGAACAGCCGTCTAACCACCCCATCGAGCACATCCCACTTCGTCTTGCCACTAACTCCAATGCAGCCAATAAGAAAGAGGTGTGGTCTGGAATCCTAAGGGTAAGGAAATGCATGCAGGTGAAAAACAGGTGGATCTTTTCTGACACAGTTTAGCAAGGACTCAGGTTGTCTTAGACTCCACCAATGGTTTGAAAGGGGAATAAAAGTCCTGTTTTAACACCAGATATAACTTAGATTGAATGCGAGAGTCTTCAAATTTTCCTGCTCTATTGCTAAAAAAACAATCTGTAGGTCAGGAAGTGAGGTTCTCCTCCCTGGAATCTAGAACCTTCTATTAAATGCATACCTTGTACAGTGCACAGATCACATCTCTTGCCTGGAATGCTCTCCCCTCTCCTATCCATCATTTCACTCTGTTAACACTCACCTCTTCCAGGAAGGCTTCAATGATTAGCTCACCAGACTCAGAGCTTATACTGCTTCAGTGGTTCTGTACACACTTATGTGATGATATATTCTGTACTTGTTTATTTTTAGGTATTTCTATCTTATTTGTAAATCGAGTTTATCTCCTTGCTAGATCTTAAACTCCTTCAGGATAGAATATGTTTCTATTTGTTCTTTTCTTCTTTTTAAATAATGTTTATTTCTTGTCTTCTAATTCAAAATTAAAAACATGCAATTGAGAAAACTAGTAATACTCTGGGAATTTCGCGAAAGGTCTTTTTCTATTTCTTTTGCATCTTCGTCCATAAGGCTCTGCAAAGTGGGGGCTGACTAATTGCATTGATTAAAGAAAAGCTAGGAGAACATTTCATTCTTTTATTTTTTTAAAAAAATATCTGACGTGCTCGCAAGGATATAGAATTAGGAAAGTGGTAGGGGGCGGGGAGGGACGTATCTGGCAGTTAAGCAGAATCGGTAGAGAGAAGAGCACGTGAGATGATCTGGCCCCACCACTTGCTTTGCAACCTTAAGTAAGTGATGCTGGGTCTTAGGTTTCTCAGTTGTAAAATGCAGATAATAACATCTGATCGACCTCATGTGGCTTCAGCGGTGATCCAGAATGATACAGATTTTAAAAGCGACCCATAGACTTCTTTAAAATGTAAAATCTATCTGTTCAGGTTGATGATTGCTAGAATGAAACACATTCACAAGCATTGCCTGCATTTACTACAAGAATGAATTTCCCACTTGATAGTCCGTCATCACTCTACTACCTAAGCTCTGAAAGTGGGACTCTTCATTGGATCTTTCTAGGCTAAAATAATGCTAAAACCCCTGGCAGCTCTAAAACTCTGGGCCTATTCCCTTCAGTGAGAATAGTGGGCCAGTCACAAAATGGAAACCCAGGCACAAACAAGTCTGGATGTGGACACTTTGTTTTGGTGGGCACTGCCACTTCCCTAGCTCTCAGAGACTAGAATAGCATGTTGGCTAGAACGCTAAGAAATAACAAAAAACTGAAGGGGACTTGCAATAGTAACTCATGAAGCCTTTCCCGATGTATCTGAGAGAAGGTCATTCACAGCATCATTTGGATTTAATCAATGACTAAAATCAACTTTGTCTGTCAATCCCCATTCCTATCCCTAAATAGTCTCTGTTGGGGGTATGGCTTCCTCAGACTTGGGAAAAGAACAGAAACTACTCAGAAAACTCAGATTCCCCCACCCTGGTGAGTCAGGATATCCCACCAGCTTTACTTTTAGCCACCTGTCTCCCACTGTCTACTCCATCAGTAGCTTCTGACAATCGGATAAAACTGGTGCTTTTGGTCAGCTTATTTCTGTATCTTCTGTGCTCGACACACTTAGCTGCCTTTAGAATGCTTTGGGAATACATTAAATTCAGAAAAGCCATTGCTGATTGATGTTAGTGTTTAGTTAGTTGAGTGGGACCGTTTTTAGTATTCTTTATTAGACTTCCCAAACACGAGACACGGAAGGGCTGTTTGCTCCCTTTAATTGAATCAAAATGCTGCTGGGGATTAAGGTTAGTTAAGGAAAGTGTTAGTAGTATTTTCATATCACCTTAGGCTCTGAGGCGATATGGTGTGACGATGAAATCACTAAGCTAGGTAGTTCTACCTGGGGAAGGGACAGGCAGAGCAGGGAAAGGGATCCAACTAACCTCCTTCCACTTCATTTCCTCCTGAAAGCTGACAACTATCTTAACATGCCTGCCTCCTTCCTTCCGAGCCGAGCATTCACCAGTGTCATCCAGCAACATGTCTGCGAATGGAAAACATCAACAGCCTTAGGCACATGGGGACAGCAAAGCTGGCTTCCTGACACCCCCGCTGCTTGTTGGCATAGCAGCAGGACAACTAGGTGTCTGGGTGCAGGGAAAGTGGGGGATTTGGGGAAGGGGAGAGGGCAGAATGGAGAATGCAACCACAGAAACCAACGGTGGATCAACCAAGGAACCAGCAGGCTGACGATGTACCTTGCCAAATGGAAGTGCGAGGGAGAGACTGAACCAAAACAATAGCAACAGCAGCATCATGGATAAGAAATCAAAGCATCAGCCTCAATATGCTTACAAAGGAAACCTAGATCAAGTTCCATAGTCACTGTGCCAGCCTGGAATCCAGCCTGAAGGCAGGTAGATCACAGACCAAGCCATTGCCCCAGGTGGGACCTGCTGCCATGGGGGTTGTATGCAGCATTCAGCTTACAGGTCAGCCTCTTAAAATGGATTAAACAGAACTCAGCATGGTGGGCGAGGGGACCCAAGCTCATGGCTTGGAGAACTTGGGGTGCTGGAGCGAAGCATGATGGCAGTCTTACGGCTGGGCTCATGTTGGTAGCAGACGCACACCCAGACACACACACACACCCCAAGTGCACACACGCCTGTTGCCTCTCCATTTGATCTGTTGATCTGCTTATCTTGGGGCTCTGGATTAGAGAACGGAGTGCCAGCTGCGGGCCCTGTCCTGTAGCCCTGTGACACCACTCACCCAGGCTGGTTGACTCAGTGAGGTTCAGGCTGTGCTGGGAGAGGCCCATAGACTGCCTCGGGGAGGCAGAGAGGGACACCTGGGAGGGTGCCCGGCTGCAGCCACTGCCTTGAGACTCCGACTTCAGCCGGTCATTCTCAGCTTTCAGCTTCTCTATTTCACTCTGTGAAGAGTAAGAGAGAAGCTCATTTACTGGGTAGATATAATGCGAACAAGCCTTTTACAGGGGAGAGATTTGAAAGGCCCCTGCAGGGGTAGTGGGTAGCTCAGCTGAGGCAGAGTAAGTTACACAATCTGGGAGATTCAACAGTGTTCACTGCCTTTGCTGTATACTTAGGCCTGTCTGGTTGGGGAGGATCCATACATCAAGAGAGCTGGCCTTTCGGAAAAGCTCAGAAATGTTTCCTAGAGGCTGAGTCATAAGTGAAAAGGAGTCATATCAAAGAGGTTTGAGCAACTATGGGTTTGACAGGTTTCTTTACTGCAGGACTTTTCAGAGCCTTTAATGAGCTGCTATGCATTGTAAATCTGAGCCGGCGCATAGTGTGCGGCATCTCCCAAATGTATTTGATCAAGGAGCTTTCCTTTCACAGAGCCGCCCAATGGAACTAGTGTTCCGGGGAACCTCCTTTGGGAAATGCTGCTCTCCAGTGAGGTCCCATTTAGTAGAACCCACAGGGGTCTTTCATGCTATAAATAGTTATGAAGAAGCTACAATTGGTTAAGCACTGGTGCTACATCCAGAGAAAAGGATGCAAAAAAGAATAGCTCAGAAGGCTCAAATGTCTTCAATCTGTGGCAGGTGAGAGGGGCTGTAAAAACAAATGTATAGGAATTCAGGTGAGGGCACTCATCCTTCTAGCTGCGGGACTTGGAAAGGCTTTGCAGAGGAAGAGGCATCGGGCTGAGCTTTGAGGGAAGGGTCCATTATGGATGTGCAGAAGATACTCCGATAGAGGAACAATATGAAAAAGAAATTTTGGGGCATGCAAAGGGAGCCATCAGTGGCTCCCCCTGGCTGGAGAGAAGAGTCTGGAAAGTAGAGCTGGGGCGGGGGGGTGGTGAATTAAGATGGAAAAGGATCTCAAAGAAGGCCTTGAAGGCCAGGTGAAGGACATACAAGAGGAAATAGCAGAGCCACTGAAAGTTCTGCATAAAAGAAAGTCATGGTTACTCTTACACTTTCAAAAGTTTGGTCTTTGAGCAAAATGTGGGAGAGTCTAGCAGAGCAGAGGGCTGCCGCGAGGTTCTGATGCAGTCTTGGGGCGCGGCAGAGGGGAGCCTGCTGATGCTCCCTGCCGGGCAGCCTTGCGCTTCACCCACGTTCCTGGGCTCTTACCTGCATCCTGTTCATGGCCTCCCGGAGCTGGTCGAGCTGGTGTGCAGAGCTGAGGGCTTCTAGGCGGATGTCTGTCAGCTTCATCTCCTTGTCTCTCAGCTCATTTCGGAGCTGCATGACGGTCTCGGCTTCACTATCCATGCACTCTGAAATTCTAGAGAAAGAGGAATGTTACTGATGAAGGTAGCTCTGAGTTCCCTGTCAGTCCGCCACTGACCACTGGTCCATGTCCACATCAGGTTTGTTCAGCAGTAACCCTGTATAACCAGCTGCCCGGTGCTTCCTAGAGGTGACCATATCGAAAGCACCTTAAGTTCACAGATTTTATTGCTTCTCTGCACTCTTTCATTGCAGAGCTCTTGCAATCAGAATGGCTTTGGTGTGCCTTCCAGCACAATTTCAATAATCTAGAGATAAATAAGAGTTTGCAAAAGGGAGTAGTAACTTTGGGGGTTTGAACCACCCTCCGCAATGTGTACACAGCTGGACCCCTGTAATGATACCACATGACCCCTGAGATCTAAAACCCACTCAGAGAGATGATGAGGTCACCTGTCTGTTTTAAAGATTAGAGTCAGACAGCTGAGGGATGATTTTTATTTACTAAAAAGGGAACAAAACCTAAAGATAAGAGTGGAAGGAGTTAGTCCATTTCTGGTCATACGAAACCCACTCCCCTAAGTGTCTGGAGAGAGAAACATTCTTTCATTCCTCTACCTCCCACAATGCTTAGTAAGCTCATGGCAAGCAAGAGAAACATCTTAGGTAGTTAGAGAGCACATAGGATGAGATGACACGGAAGCCGAAGTTTTATCTGAAAAGTGTTCAGCGGTATGGCTAGCTATCTTCCTTTCCCAGCTGCACACCAGATCAAGGGGACTGTGGGACCCTGCTGAATTCCTCTTTCTTAAGAGGTGGTCCTTCTAGGGTGGGTTCTTCAGATACCTGGCAAGTCTGCACAAAGTAGAGGATCACAAAAGTCACGATGAATTGTAATGTTAGAAAAGATGGTTCTATTAAAAACAAGTTCTGGTGATTTCAACGATCATAGGATCCAGAGTGAGGGGTGATCCAGAATAGAAAGCTTTGACTTTCTTGGACTGAAGACAAAAAAACAAAAAAAACAGGGGAAAAAAAAAAAAAACCCAACCCAAGTTCATAGTTACAAGACTGAAGCTGATTATCTCTGAAAGGAATAGCAAGCATCTGGTCTCCATAGAAATAATCATGCAAGCCCGTTCTACAAATCTCTAGTACTGGATCTGGGTCCAAGAAAAAACCTGACGTGTAAAACTGGTTCAGGATGTGGAAATGTGAATTGCCAAAGGAAAGCCATTTATAATTGTTTAAAGAGATGTAATTGTATTTCGGGGGCAGAAAGGCTAAAAGAAAAATTAACTCCGGAACAGCCAAATCTTTTTGTTACTATTTTCTTGACTTGGACTATTTTGATTTGAGAGATACAAAGAGAGTAAAACCACCTCTTATTTTTAAGAGTTGTCAGCAGCCAAGGAAGTTTCTCTGCTTTAAGATCTTCTGACACCTCCAATGGACTCCTGAATATGTTAGAATTATTTCCATTTCACATCTATGAGAAACTCAGGCCAACAGATTTGGGACTAAAAGGGCTAGAGGGACAGAAATATCTTTAGAATTCAGATGATCCTTTCTCCCACTCAGCTCTCTGTGCTTTGAATAGCCTGGGTTTATAAGGTTTAACTATAGAGTCATGCTTTTCTTTGAGTTGGGAGGTTTGCAGGGGGAGCTTGTAAAAAAAAAAAAAAAAACTGGTTCTTTCTTGAGAGAGGGCTTTGGTTTCCTGGTTTCAGTGAAGTATAAAGTCTGAACTAAATTCCATCATGACAGTCCGGCCTTAGCCAAACCATGCCCTGCACAGATCGCAAAGGCTCCAATTCATTGCAGGGGACGGTTGGCTTCGGCTCACACTCACACTGCCAGTCTGGTTTGTCTGCACTCCACAGCAAGGCACTTTGCTCCAGTCTCCTTCACATGGTCTGTACCTTTCCCCCAGAAAGCTTTCTCAGCAAGAGAGACAGCATTTCCTAAGCAACCACTTTGTGGAATATAGCACATAGGTTACTTTGCAAAACTTGGCCAATGGCACTACACAAGGAAGCAAATCAAAAAGAAGAAAGTCTGTGTTGAGAGTAACTGCACGAGGCCATTCTGTGCTCTCTCCAAATCAGCTGGTTCCCAGAAACACACACTGCAGGGCCGCATGGGAGGAACGTCCTACAACATACAGAGGATGTTGAAAATAGGGTCTTCTGCAGCAGCCCCAAGTAAGAGTTAGTCCCTAATCCTACTGTCCAAGGCAAAGCCTTCTCCCTTGCTTCCTTCCCACACGACACTTCTGTTATGTCACTGATAATCTGGTTGCTTTTAACAGATCATTCCTTGCACTCAGTAGGTATTCAATACATGCGTGTCCACTTCATGGAGTACTTACTGAAGCCAGCAGAGGCATATCTTTTCCTACTCAGTCCCTAACACGTTATTCTAGCATATTCCCGCTGTCTTGTCCAGAAGGCAGGGCTAGTGGCATACCTAATTTTAAACGCCTTGAGTGTGGGAAACACTGCCTTCCCACACCGCCATTCCTTTCGCCCACGGGGTAGAGGCCTTTTCTAAGTCCTGACTCCCTTGCTTTTTGTTTTTGCTTTGAACTCTCTCTCACATCTAGATGTGCACATTCTTACACACCCTCCAAGGTTGGAGAGAAGCATTTGCTCTTTGCCCACCCTTTGGAAAAGGAGACCAAAAACAAACATCTCCAGTGTGCATAGATGCTGTGGAATGTCAGAATAGAGCTGGAGAGCCAAGAGTCCGCCCTGCCCAGTCCCTGTGGGGAAAGTGGTTTGGAGGGAGAGTTCCCTTACGGTCTCTGGGAGTCCTAAATGGCTGAGCGTATCACCGCCATTCTCTCTTCACCTTACTTGGCTGCCCAGCGGCACTGGGCCCAGTTAGTTCTCCTACCTCCAACCAGTTTCTTCTCTCTGCTCCTGTTTCCTCCCACCTCACTGGCTGCTCTGCTTTCTCTTCCTGAACCTCAAACATCAGAGTGCACCAGAGCTCAGTCCTCGCCCCTCTGGCACTTCTCCATCTTCAGTTAACCCCCGGAGAATCCCTCCAGTTTCCCAGCTTTCAATAGCTGCGATGAGGCCACGTCTCCCAAATCTATACCTCCACGAACTCTAGGCAGGTCGGCATTTCCCTGTGACTGTCTCCTGGGTGTCTCAAACTGAAGCAAATCACCATGTGAGTTTAACTTTTCTTCCAGAATTTATCCTAAATCCATGCAGGACCCACTACTAGCATCAGTCACTCATTCCTTCCACTTAATATTTATATGTCTCCAAAACCTACAGCGTATCTACCTCTAAGGAGCTTAGGCTGTAGAGTTTTGGGTAGTGTTGAGAGCAGTGGAGGACAAAAAACATAACTAAGAAAAATCTACACAATAGGTGGTGATATCTGCAATGGTAAAAAATAAAAGGGGGGAAGGAGATGATAAAGTATGCTGTCAAGAATGTCTACCTATTACACATGAATCAGATGCAAATTCACTTTGACTTCAAAGCCTCACCTGTACTAGGCTCCACCTATCTCCACGGCCTTGTTTCCCACCTGCCCATCCTATGGCAGCCACTGGCCAACCCCCTCTTTGACAGACACACCAGGCTCGTTTCCACCTTAGTTTCCTTGTGCTGCTTATTTCTTGGGCAGGAAGGCTGCCTTGCTCAGTGTGAGCCTGGGGCAGCAGAGGCTGCTAAGTGTTCACCACAGCCTATTCTATTCCCTTTCCCTCCTGGGCACACTGACTTTACTTCTTCCCTTGCAGGTGTATGGCCTTGAGTCTTGCTTAGTGGATTGTGGTGACATGTGTCTCTCCTAGGCCTGGCCCATTAAACCCTCCTGCAGGATCCTCTGTACTCTTTTCCCTCCCCTACCTGCTGGCTGGACACAGAGTGCCCAACAGAGGACTCTAGCTCTTTGGGATGGCCAGGCCATAAGATGGGAGGAGGCCTGGTGCCCACATCACCACAGGGCAGGCCACCTGCTGAAAAGGAATATCTGCAATGGGTTTGGAGAAGTACAGACATATGTAAAGCCCCTGAGCTTTGGGACTGAGTTTGTTATAGCGGCTGATGTTACTGAGCAGACAAACCAGTGGTTCCTCCTGTCATGCAGATCTCAGCAAAAATGTCACCTCCTCGGAGGGGCTTTTCCTGGCTACCCTGTCCAAAGATGCTGCCATGATACTCTGTATCCCAGCACACTATCTTCATTCCCAGCATCAACCCTTAGGGCTATCTAATTTTTCTAGTTTATTCAGTTGATTTGTTTAATGTCTGTCTCTCCACCTGGTGTATAGGGTCTATCAGAGCAGGAACTTTATCTGTCTTATACGCTGTTGTAACTGGAGCCAAGAATGGTGCCTGGCACAGAGCAGAGGCTCAGAAGTGGAACGAGCTGTATGTGTCCTATCCTCACTAGTCCCTAATCCTCAGGGGCGGGAATATGGTTAATATCCTCTTTGGTCTCTGCAGAACATCTGGAGTAGTGCCTTGCTCATACACGATGTTATATACAAAGTGTAAGTCAGTAAGTAAGAATGGATAAAAATGGACGAGTTCTTTTTTTCTAGTCAAGAGTACAACTTAAGTGGGATACTCTGGAATGATGGAATGAGTGACAGTCACAGGCAACTCGTCCTTCATTTACCTCGTAGGCACCATGCAGGTCAGATAGGACTCGCACTCTCGATTATTGGTCTAATCCACATAGGAACTCAGGGCCTCTGGGTGTAGCACTGGAGCCCACTCCTCAGTGCTCCCCTCCCTTCCCCTGCTCAGGTTTTTCCCTCACCCACAATGGAAGTGCATGTCTCTGTGGCTACTCTCTTATCAGATGCTCCCCAAGAAAAGGGGAGCTACTAATCTAAGTAAAACGAGAACTCCCAACAGAACCAAGTTTCACTGTTGGGTGGGGCTGCTGAAAGTTGGGGCCCTCTGCTGTCTCCTCTTCCACTACCTGCCTCTATGTGGTCTATGCAGTTGGTGTGCTACAAAGACCTGGCCAATCCTCTCGCCCACATTTCCTGCACCCCTTGGGGAAGCTGGCCTTCGAACCCTTGTGCAGCGGCTATCTCCAGCAAGCTGGCTAGCTGGCTTTTGGGACCTAGGATGGCTCCTGAGAATGAAGGATGACGGAACAGGAACAAGGAAGCCCTTCATGCATGGTGTCTGAGTTGGCCCTCACAAGAATCCAGTGAGGCAGATGTAATGAATCCCATTTTACTAGTGAGGAAACTGAGGTGTCTACGACCACCTGCTCTCTTGTTCCACGATAGTTCACAGGTCATTCAGAACCCCGATGCAGTGACCATTCAGACCCCCGTTGCAGTGGCCCTCTTCTCTCAGGCACTGTCTCATCTTGTAGACAACTGTCCTTGCAGACTATCTGAGCTCCAATTCTTCTTTCATCTCTAATCTAAAGGTCTCTAATGGAAGTCAGACTTATAGGGTAGGGGCAAACCTTCTCACTGCTGCAGGGAGCCAGCTGTGCCACCTTCTGAGCTGACACCTGGGTCCCTAACCTGTCTATTCCAAGCCATTCCTGACCTGCTCTTGCCCTTAAGAATCTGGGCCTTATGTTTTTAAATGGGGCACAAGATGTTTTTAGATGGAGCAATGATCGGTGGGTGCTCAGTGGAAATCATGGGAGGCAGGCTGGGCAAGAGCCACTTGTGCTCCCAAAGAGCTCTGTACAAATTGCCTCGTTTTAAATTTACTAGGGGAGTTCAGAATGGCAAATCATTTTACAAAATATGGACCCTTTGGAAAAGAGATTGTCACCGAATGGCTCCATTTTTTAAACTTCTATTTTCTGACTTTAAACTTCTACTTTCTGACCTCGAAGAAAAGTATATCACTCTAAGCCTTGTCACCCAAATGAACCAGAATTCCAGCAAAAATTGCCAACTCTTCTAACCCACCCAACCCCACCTCCTTCCCCCGGCCCCCACACATAGCAGGATGGTTGTAGCTCTTTTACATCCCTTTATCTTGTTCAATCCCTAGGACAGGATAAGTAGACGCTTCTACTTTCTGACCTCGAAGAAAAGTATATCACTCTAAGCCTTGTCACCCAAATGAACCAGAATTCCAGCAAAAATTGCCAACTCTTCTAACCCACCCAACCCCACCTCCTTCCCCCGGCCCCCACACACAGCAGGATGGTTGTAGCTCTTTTACTTCCCTTTATCTTGTTCAATCCCTAGGACAGAATAAGTAGACAACCTTTATCCCAATTTGGCAAAGAAATGAAAACAAAGAGAGGTTAAGCAACTTGCCCAAGGCCAGCTAGCTAATTATCCATGCTGACTCCGCCAGAACAAAAATCTAAGTTTCCTTTCTCTTTCAGCCTCCCTGGTCCTGAAACACTGAAAGAACATGCACAGTCCTGTGAAAGCGAGACATAAACGATCCCAAGGAGCAGATATATAAACGGACTCTCAGCCATTCCAGTTTGAGAGGGCTCCTAGGGGCCAGAGACCTCGTCTAACCGGCACCACCATGATGGACAGACTTACAGAGAGTTGGAGTGAGAGTTCCTCAGTAGAGCAGTGGAACCCGAAGAACCGTTGTGTGGTAACTTTGGCGATGAGGGCAAAGAAGAATCTGTCATCTCCTCAATGTCTGAATGAGAGGACGCCGACTTGGGGGACTTCTTCTTCCCGAAAGCTTGCTTGAAGGAGCTGCGTAACTGAACGGACAAGACCATCAGCCCGGCAGGGGCTGCTACCAGTGCTTAGGCCTTGGCAAAATAAGGACATGCAGACAAAAGAGCAATTAATTCTCCCGCGTTTTCCTCCCACCAGTGAAAAAGGTTCCCAACAGCTCTCTCCAATCAGTGTATTAAGGGAGGAAGAGTTATCTGGGTGGACAGCTCAAAGAGAACTGGACCTGTGGGTAACATTCCATGCCTACTCTTGGTTCAAAAGACTAGTTGCCAACAGCAAGACAGAGCCTGGCTCAGCGGATGGATGTCAGGAGGATGAGGTTACACAGCAACAAAGCAGGATGCTCAGAAATGGTGATGGATGCGGATGATGTTAGTCATATCAATGGATGGGTTAGCTTGGTATCTGATATTAACAGTCTTGCTTACCTCATTGACCTGCCAGAGAAAACGCAAGCAAAAATGGGGAAGGGGAAGGAAAAAAGACAATTTTTAACAGAGAAAGCCAGTGACAGGGCAAGCTTTGGCGTTTTTCAGACATGACATGGCTAATAATAAACACCACACACAGAGGAGGTTTTCGGTGGGATCATAAATCTTTCGAAGCGTTAGGGGCACCTTCCTCCATTGTGAAAGGAAAGGAATAGCGAGTCTGGAGGTCCCTACTCTCTGAGTTTTTCCAGCTTCTCTGTCTGGTTGAAATGACTGCTCCCACTTTCCTATGCTTCTTGCCCTTTGTCTGTAATCGGTCATCTCTCTCCACCTTAATTTTTTTTGGCATGTCTTTTTTTTTTTTTTCCTTGGCAAGGGTAGCCTCACTGCTGTATGGGTCCTAACATGGCAGTATAGCTCTTAGATATATGTACTTAGGAGTTGCTGCTGTCCTCGTATATACATAAGATAATACAACAAGCAGGGGATTAGCCACCTCGCTTGTTCATCAAAAGATGGATATTGTAAAGAAATTTAATAACCAAACCAGGAAAAAGGAACTGGTATATCACAATTTCCCCAAAACATGAGATGGATCTGAAAATTCTAAAGAAAACAAAGAATTAAAGTGCAATGTCTTCTCTGAAAGTCATGGCAAGCGTTCAATTTTCCAAGCCAAAAAATAAAGTTATGTCTTGAAAAAAGGTCTTTAAAAAGTAATTTCCTTTTCCTAAAGTCTTTTTTTCCTTCTGAAAACATTCTGGTGGTTTTCTTAGCCATTGAGAAATTTAAAAAATGGGCCAATCTGAAATAATAAATAAGATTTTTCTCCCATCGATATTTCATCTATAACAAATTCCATGTCCAGCTTATGGGTGAATTGAAATCCCATTTCTCTCTCACTTTCTATTTCTGATCATACTTCCAGAGAGTAGTCATAGAAACAGAAGTATCTGGCACATGAGCCAGCAACCTAAATCTTCACCTCTACCTCTGGAAAAATATCAGGTGGAAGAAGAGATTACACAAAGTTTAGACAGAACTAAGCTTTGGGATTATCTGAGAATGCCAATTATCTATCCTCCCCAATTGCAATGATAACCAAGAGTTATCTTAAAGCAAAATAAATAACTTTTATTTCTTGAATTGAAGACAATAGATAATCATGATTTTTCATAGAATATAATTCTCTCACCACTTTGATAATCAAATCAGGCCATATTTATCAATAGCATATTATAAATAGCAACATAAGTTAATTCTATTTGTTTAAGTCAGCAAATGAGTTGATGACAAGTCATTAGTAACTTAAAGAAAAAATTTAGTCAGAATGATGAGAGGGTCACACTGAACTGGACTTTTAGCTTGCTTCCAGTGTAGTCGTCAATGACCAAAATGACCAAATCTTCAACTCCTCTATCACTAGACCTCGCCACCCATCCAAGATAACACAAAATGAGTGAGAAGTGTATGGAATGAATGAGGACATTAAAAAGCTACTATGAAAACACAATGCTGTCAGCACCGACATCTGGGGCTCTTTGAGTAGTGACCAACTTCATTTCAGATCAACTTGGGCACCCCTGCACTGAAGATAGTCGAGCAGAACTCCACAGCCTCAAGAGCAGAACTAAAGACGGGGAACAGGGGTGGGGAGAGTGGAGTGGAGTTTCCCCTGGAGAATGGGAAAAACTGTTCAAGACGCCACCGTACAGAGAGTTAAAGAGCTCACCGGGATGATGGAGACACTGAGAAACTGCACTGGAGACTGTTTCTGTTAAAGTTGCCATTTTGAAGTATAATTCTCAAGTTTAGAATAATTCACTAACTGCTAACATCAACTTTTATTTACGAAACTTTTATTTACAGGACATGGTCAAAAATTTTTCAAAGAGAAGGGTGGTTTACGGCTATCATACGTGATTGCATAAATAATAGATAAGGTTATGGTTAGCGATGGGGTAATTAGTGATACGCACTCCAGAAAGCACTTTGGAACTAAGAAGAAACCAAGTAAGAATAACTTTGCTTTGGTAACTGAAACTTTCTGGTCAACACATGATGAGGAAAAAATGACACACGTATGAAATGAAAGATGAGCACGTCCCATAGAGCCTCATGGAACAAAACTTATAAGGTGGGGGTTACTTTGTAAATCCCAGTGTTTGGCTGAGCAAAACACTGATTTTAGTAGAAACCTACCCACAAGCCACTTCTTTGGATCCACTCCCAAGGTCCTATGTTCTGAAGTTAAGAGTGAGCCTGGGCTTTATTTGGGGGGGACATTGGTTCTGAGGCTATCAGTCAGTACCCACAAGAGCCTTCGGATATACACTCACCCAGTTCTTTCTTTTCTTTTTCTTTGAATCACTCTCTATGTTGCTACCCACACTGGAGTGGCTGGTGGCGCTGTTGATGCTGGAGACGCTGTCGGAGGAGTGTTGTCTGCGGATGCGAAGGTCTGCTGACTGGGAGGTACCATTTCCTGGAGATCCAAGGTGGGATATCAGCAGCTGCTGCCTTGAGCCCATTCCTTTGTCCCAGAGAATGACTTTTATACCTAAATCCACAAACCCAAGTACTACTAGGTGTCTCCCGGTAGTCATCACCTTCTGTTCCCTGTGGCTGGTTTTAAGGTCCTTGAACAAGTGGGTGTTATACCATCTGGTCAGTTAAATGAGGGCTCGCACTTGCTCCTTTTCTCTCCCCCACCCGTCTCCTCTTTACATAACAGAAGTTAGAATTTGCCCAACACCAGCTCTCTGAAGCTTAAGATAGGCATTAAAATATGTCTTTGATGTGCGGCAACAGTTACCTATGATTTTAGCACCCGCCCCCTCCCCGCTTTGCTCTCCAGGCTCCTGCTGCACTAGTCTTCTTTCGCCCCCTTAGGAATGCCAAGCCCCTATCATCTCGGGGACTTTACAGGTGCTCTTCCCTCTTCCTGAAATGCTCTTTTCCCTCCATTCTGCCCGGCCAGCTCTTGCTAATCCTTCCCATGTCAACTCTATCATCATTGTTTCAGGAGGCCTGCTATCTGTAATAACCATGGTACCAGAAATAACACTGCCCGAAATGGAAGTGATTCTGAAATAAAGTTTGCAGTTTTCCTCATGAGCACGGCAACTACATCTATAGCCTGTTTTTTTTTTTTTTGTTTTTTTTTTTTTAAAGTACTGGTTTCAGAGTCAGATAGACTTGGGTTCTAGTTCTGCTTCTGTTTCTTACTACTCTGTGACCTCAGGAGGTAACTCTTGCCTATGAAACTCAGTGTTCTTATCAGTAGAATGAGGAGAAGACAAGTACTGCAGTCATAGGTTGTTGTGGAAAGAAAATGAGATAATTAAATAATGAAAACACTGAGCACAGCGCTTAGAATGCAGTGAGTGGTCCATAAAGGCTAGCTATCGCTATGACTTCTATTATCACCGTTAATCCCATTATTGCAGGAAGGAACAGCCTCAGGCCCACATTTCCTCCTCCTCAAGTAAAGAGACATAAGGACAAAACACTTCACTGAGAAATATTTTCCTGGACAAATAAGAGATGAATCTATTTTAGGTTTTCCCACATCAATATGTACGTATCAAAGCCTTAAGTGAAGTTAAGGGCTGTGAGATACTTTGACGCTTTGTTAACAGAAATATATATTCTTCCATTTTTGACACACATCAGAGAAGAGGACGAGATGGAATAGTTCTCTTCCTAGAGGCCAGAAGGAAATGAATAAAGTATTTGTCTTCTGGGATGGGACCTGTCCAAATGACATGGACATCCACCTCTGGTGAGAAGGGTGCATCATTCACTGTCAAGGGAGGGCTCCTAGGGGTAAGGCAGGTAGGTAGTCTGAAGGCTGTTTCTCTTCCTTTACCTTTGCAGTTGAGCTCCGGTGTGTTAATAACTCCATTAATGGCAGCCTGGGCAGCTGCGTTCTGTTTCTTTAGCAACTCAATGGTTTTTCTTAACTCGTTCAGTTCTGAATCCTAAGGAACAACAAAATACTGGTCATCCTAAAATCATTCCGTACAGAGTTCACCTAAAGTGTAACTTAACGTCAACAGAGGAGGACAGGGAATGGAGTTCCACAAAATCTTTGTCTCAAACACTAAGTTGGGTCTCAAACACTAATTTTCAACAGGCACACGTGAGCATGTGAAAATGTCAGGAATAGGACTATGAGGTCTGTCACTAAAAGTCTTCATATAGGTCCCATTTTCACTCAATTTTAATAGTTCAAGAAATACACTAAAGTCTATACAATTATCTGGAATGAAAGAGAATAATGTTTTTAGGTTTGTTGTTAAATCCAAGCAGGGAGGAATAAAAGCATGTTTCACCTTCTGCTCAGCTGTCATGGTCAAACTCTGGAGCCTGATCGTCATGTTCCCAAGACTCTGTTCAAAGGCTGCCACGAGGTGAGCCTGGAGGGGAAAGACACAGCCTCGGTTATATTACCTTGTAAGGTAAGAGTGCCTACAGGGTGCTGGGTCTGAAAGACTGAAATCCTCATAGGGCCACATGAGTTGGCCCCTGTCTAATTCCTCTGCCTCTTGAGCCCCACTGCCCAGCTCTCCTTGGGATCCAGTTACTCTAGCTTTTCAAGTCTTCAAAGAGCCTATGCTTCTTCCCATATAGGGCCTTTATACATGCTTTTCTCTCCGCCTGGACAGCTCTTCCCCCAGCTGCCTCCCTGTCTAATTTTTGCATATCCTTCTCAAGAAAGCTCAGCTTGTGCCTTCATTACACCCTTAGATTGGGTTGGTACCTTCATATTAACTCTCAAAAGCACACTGGACTACTGATATATGCTTTGTGGTACCGCAGTAAAAAATACACATACTCTTATGATTGCTAATTGATGTCTGTTTCTACTACACAGCAGGATGACCTTTTGTTCAACAAGCACCAAGCTCAAAGCAGAGGCTCATATTGAGCATGTTTGCAGAATGACTGAACAAAGTGGTTGGCGTATTTTGCTTGTTATAATCCTGCTTAATAAAAAGCCACTGAAAGGGCCATCTGCTACCTCTTTAGAGAAACCCTTCCCTGTTCCCCTAGGGAGTTATGACTTTCCCTTGAGCTCCCCTGCACTTTTATATACCTCTGTTAGAACATGGCATCAGATGCACCATTATTTTATATATTACTAAGACATTTTTTAAAATGCTGCCAATTATAATTAATATATGCATCCACTTTTCAAAGATGTTAAAATGCAACTCTCTTCAAGGGCAAGATGCACCTTTGTGTTCCAACACTGAGCCTTTTTTATTCTTCTGTAGAATAGTAGGTAATATATTGGTTGGCTGAGGATCCTGATAACATTGTTAAAACCAAGAATAAAGAATGGTTAAGTCATGTATCTAATCCCACTGGCCTCAGTTTCTTCATCTAAAAAATGGGAACAATATCTACTTTCCTCCCAGGGTTACTGTGAGCATTAAATGACACAATATATGTGAAAATTGTCTATAAACTGCTAAGGAATTATGAAACACAGGAATGAATGAACACTGTGGGAGAAAGAAAGGGGTCTGAGAATGAGAAAGTGACAAAAGATCGTATGAGAAGACGGGAGTAGAAAGACCAAGAAAGGCTTCTAGGAGAGGGATGGGATCAACAGAGGGTGATAGGAAGAATAAAAAGGACCAGCAGGATACTTGAGAGTCTTGAGAGAAGTGAGATCGGACCATTCTGGAAATTCTAGAGGAAATGATGTCTGTACACGGTGAAGAATAAAAGCTGAATAACAACTGGGTTGGGGAGAGGCCATCGCCCTGGGCTGTGAGAAGGGTCAGTGGACACTGCAATTTAAGGAGGAGAGATTTGAGAAGTGAGTCCAAGGTCTCAGTCACTAGACATCATCAAACAAGGAAGGTGGAGGATAAGACATCTCTAGGATCAACTGTTGAGTCTTTTTTTCCGACAGCTGCAGGAGCTGGCAGGGAGTAGGACTATTTGCAATAGAAGTGTTAAGTCGTCTAGCCAGTTTCTTTCTGATTGTTCCCCCCCTCTCTCTTAAAAATTGAGAAAAGGCCTTTGCATTTTAAAATAGATATACTTAATTTGCCCTGGAGGATGTGGCAAAAGCCAATTTAATTCAAGACAGTCACACAGTAAATGAAGGAAGCGGGCCAGGAGATAGATGCAGAAAATGACTGCTGTCCTTGCAAATTTAAATGATTGAATTTCCATTTATTTCAATTCTGTTTGATTGCCACTAATGCTTCTATATGAGGACATTGATATTTTCCACTCAATTAAAAACAAAAATGCAAACAAAACCCTGACCCCACAAAGGCTGCTAGTGAGAAAGTGTTTTTGCAAGATCAAGAAGAAACCACATTTGCTCTGAAGAACCCGAGGATCGCATTTTGCTATAGAGTTAAAGGACTGACTTTGTGTCATGAGTGCAACTATGAAAACATGGGCCTCAGCCCGTTGCAAGCCTGGTTCAGAGCCACACAACAGCCTTCTCATCAAGCACCATTCTCACATTCCCAGGGAAAACAAACACGAGTGGTATAAAAACACCCAGAGAAGGTAGCTTTGCGCAGTTTGTCCTAGAAAAACAAACACAGCTTGGCCTGTGGGAAAGATGGCAGACAATAAAACACGTTAGCACTGCCCGTGGTGTGTGGTAAGACTAAATATTTACTTTAAAACAATACCAGATTCAATGGCCTTTGTGAGGAGCAAAACACTTTTAGAATCATAGTAATGTAAAGGAATCTCATTCTGACTTTTCAGAAACAGAGAAGGATTCCAAATGACCCAATGTAAGGTCCCATGGAGCATGAAGTCATTGGAAGAATGAATCCAAGTTCACTGTAAGTAAGCTAATTACTCTTTTTTGATTAGTAAGGGACAACGACTGACAACTGTAATTCTTAATAGGATCGGGGGAGCTCTGAGTCACTCATGAAGAGGGTTGCTGTCAAAGCTCACATTTGAATAATACCTAGGAGAGCCTTGCTTATTGGGTCTGGGGTTGGTTGTGGATTTGAATGGTTACCCAGATAAAGGTCTACCCACATAAAAATACCTCTGCTGTTTTTCTGAATAGGATCTAAGCCTCAAAATTCAGATCTCACATCAATTTCCGATGTTCTTTTGATACTATTACTGATTGTGGAAGAGGTAAACAAAATAAAGGATTACAAAACAAATAGTGGTCTAGTATATCGGGGTTTTAAAAAAATTCTAAGATTTCCAGAAATATAAGAGAGCTCAGGAGAATGAACACTAGTGACAGTAATCACCAATTACTGAGCTTGTAATCCAGGCCCAGCACTGTGCTCGGCACTTCCTCGAGTAGACTCAGGCTCAAGTCAGAAATTACCTAGGCAAAAACTCCAGGTAAATATTAATTCGGAGTATTGACTCAGCTTCCTGGTTCAAAGAAGACAACATTTTGAAGTTTCATTTTACCAGCATGCTATGGGGTCACACAGCTTGCTTTCTGACAGGCTTGCACACATGCATCTGTGGTCTCAGGCTGGGGTGTGCACTCCCGGGCGGAAAAGCTTTGCCTCAGAGGCATCTCAGCACCTTCCAAACCTTAGGCTCTGTGGTCTGAGCTTCAGCCCTGCAGCAGGACTCCTTTACAGGCGGTCTGATGGGACAGGAAAGCTCTGCCTCCACTCTGACCCCTCTAGTCCTATCACCAAACCACAGTCAGGAAGCTTTCTATGAGCAAACCTGACCACCTCACTGCTCTGCTTAAAACTCAGGTAGGGCTCCACTAACTTCAATAGAAAGCCCCAATTTTCCACCTAACAGCCGAGAGCTTCTGCGATGGGCCTGAACCCTTGCGTTTCTTCAGTGCTTCCTTCCTCCCCACTTCTTTCTCCCTTCTACTCTGCCTCTTCCTCACATCCAAGCATAGATTCTTATTAGACTGAACTACTTATAGTCATCAAATGCACTGAGATCTTTCACCTTAGGCTTTGGCATAAATTATTCTTTTTGGTTAGAATGCTGTCCTCCCCATGCATCCTCCCCTACATAGCATCCATCGGACATCACCCCTTCCAGGAAGGCTTCCTTGATTTGCCCCACCCCACCAAGTTAGGTACTCCTCCTATATATTCCCACAAGCTTCTCTCTTTATCTCTATCATAACAGTTATGTTATAGCAAAACTGTTTTGTCTCTCTGCTGTGCCAGAGAAAGAACACTAAGATGACAGTGACTATGCTTGCTTTGCTGTTGAACCCACAGTGCCTGAGGCATAGTTGGCACTTAAACAGTTGCTGAATTGAATGCTCGTTGGCAGTGCCTCCTGAACACGTAATTGTGTATATGATAATTACAGAGCAGTTAGCTATTTATCGTGGAGCCTTAGATTTCGCCCACCTTTTCTTCCCCTGAGGTGAAAATTTTCAGAAAGAGGAAGGGAAAAGAAATGAACATTTTTGAGCACTTAATATATTCCAGGTACTGATTACACGGCAACCCTGAGAGGTATTATCATTGTCCATTGTACAGATGAGCAAATACAAGCTCAGAGGTTAAAGAATTTTCCCAAAGGACAGAGCCTGTAAGTGTCAGAGCTGACATTCACACCCACGATGCTAAAGCCTGTGTCCTATTTATTACATTGCACTACTTCCACAGAGCTCAGAGGCAGAGGCCTTGAGGGAGTGCTCAGATGGGAGCAGTGGTGCCCCCGTTCCCGATGGCTACCGCTCCGCGTTTGTACTCACGTTTGCTGTCAGCTGGGTGGTCAAGGCTGAAACCTTTTCCTGGGAGGCATCCAGCTCTCGCCGCAGTTTGCGAATCTAAAGATGACAAAATACAGTTACTTGCTTTCGGAGTCTGTTTTCAGGCTGAGCTGGGTAAAATAACCGATGATAGTGAAGGAGGAAATCCAACCAGTAAACTGTTCCTTACCTCTGACTGGCATTTTTCTTCTGGCTGTTAAAAAAAAAAAAAAAAAAAAGGAAATTAGAGCAGTTGAGGAAAACAGAACAGTGCAGGGAACACCATACTTGGTTACTTACAGTAGCCTTAATTATTTCTTTCCTGGTATATTTTTCTGGGTAAACTGGTTCAATTAATTTGACAATCAGGCCAAATGCAAACAGATATTATTTTGTGAAGTCAGGGAGAATTAGAAGCATATTCCAGCTACTTTGGTTGTGAGGAGCCCCCTGCACCCATGTGGAGATGTTGATAGGACCAGGGGCTCAGGAGAAGGTGTGATGAAGACGGAATGAGCAGGGCAGGGTTGCCATATTTAGCAAATAAAAATATAGGATACCTAGTAAAATTAGAATCTTTTAAAGTAATACTCGAGACATATTTATACCGAAAAGTTGTTGTTCATCTCAATTTCAAATGTCAAATGTGGGTGTTCTGTAATTTATCTAGCAACTCTACGAGGGGGGCAGGGAACACTGCTCATACTTAATTCTGCTCTATTTTATCTTCCCTCTCATTTCCCTAGGGCACTACAGCAGGAGTAGCAGAGCAGGAAGGCCCCCAAGGTGAGGGGGGTTGGGAGCCCCTATCGGCCAGCCTGGCGACGTCCCAGATTATGAGGATAAATGCGATCTTCACCTTCCTGCAGCCCTACCTTGAGTTTCCCAGTTACCAGTGACCTCAGGGAATAAGAATAAAATCTGTGGGCCCTCTTACTGGCAGAATGTTCCAAACTGGGCGCCGTGTCTGTGGTGACACGCTACCTGCTGGTGGGAGACAACAAAACTACCTCTCTCCTCCCACAGGGAGAACCTATAAGGGCTGGGGGAACCTGCTGCAGGGGGAACCTTTCTTTCCCTCTCCTGGGGTTCCCAAGGGGGATCATAAAAGAAGACCTCCCTACCCTTTCCTAGAAATGTTAGAAGTGTTCCTGCCCTACTCTCCACCCCACCACTCACACTTTCTCAGGGTAGAGCAGTTACTTGGAAGTCAGGTAGGTGTCCTTGGGTCCTCCATATCTGTCCTAATCCAATTTTACTAGTGATAAGCCCATTAATTTTTAAAATCAGCATCTGACTCTGGTGTCTGCTTCTCTATTCAGAATGCAGAGGGGTAGGATTCTTTAGATCCTGAAGATCCCACACCCGTCGGCTGGGCAGGTTCTTGTCTGATCCCTTCACTTTTTGCTCCCCACTGCCTCACTCCTGCCCAAGAGCCCCCCTCTCTCTAAGCTGGCTCCTAACAATAGCAACTAATTTTTATGTAGACCAAATCATTTAATCTTTGCAGTTAATTCCATAAAGTAGGCTTATTTTTATTTCTTCTGAGGCTCAGAGGTTAGGTATCTTGCCTAAGTCACATAGCTGGACAATCTCCTCATCTAAGAAACACTTTCTGGAGAAGGTTTGGAGATATCCTCAGGGCCTTTTTTTTTTTCAGATAATATTCATCTAACCTTCTGTGTCTGTTCATCTTTCTGTCCATCCACCCCACCCCATCACATATTTATTGATTTTCTTATATGTGCCAGGCAGTGTTTCAGAACCCGGAGAGAGCTGTGAACACGGTCAAGTCCCTCGTCTCATGTAACTTACATTCTGGTAATAATAACTAGCATTTACTGAATAGTGTCAAATGCTAGCAACTGTTCCAAGCACTTCATATGCATTATTCACTTAATCCTTATAAAAACCTTTAGAGTAGGTACTAATGCTGTCCTCTTCTGTTTCGCAAATGAGGAAAATGAGGAACAGAAAGGTTAAGTAATTTACTCATGGTCACAGCTGGTAAGTAGTAGAGTTGGGACTGGATCCAAGATAGTCTGGCTCCAGAGCCTATGATCTTAATCAGCACATTCTGCTCTTTTAGTATATCTACATTCTCAGGGAGGCTTTCCAGAAATAAGGCCCCATCTTCTGAATCTGATCCAAAGCAGAAAAGTTAATAGTGAGAATGTCAGCTCTATCTAACATCTGGTAGGCTAGTAGAGGCCAGTTAGCAGGCTGAACCATCCTTAAAGGACCAGCTTTACTTCTAAACACCTTTATCAAAAGGCCTAACGCTCCTTCCCATACCTCTGCCACTGTCTGTCACTGTGCCCACTTGTCTGTGTTGGGCCCCTGTTCTTAAAAGCAGCCTGGAGCAAACATGTATTTTGTTATCTTGCCCCCAGCTGCTGCCCCTCTTCCATACATTTGGGAACTCCATGTAAAGCTATAGGCCTCCCTCCATTTGGCAGTTCCCCTGGGAACTCAACTGCTGCTCCCTAACTATCCAAGAAAACAAGCAAGTCTGATGTCAGATGTGGCCTTTTAGATTTTCTCTAGTCCATGGGTTGGTCATGACTTCTCCATGACAGTTGTTTAGCATCATGTTGCCTTTTCTTGCCTTTGTAATTAAAATTACAAGTACATCTCAGCAAGAATAGTTATTCTTGAATATCTAAGAATTATAGAGATTTCAGGGGGAAAAAACCTATTATTATCCAATAAGAGCCTATAAAACACTCAGCTCTTAAACGTACTCTTTGGTCTGGGTTGGTCACAACTTCAGAGACTCCAAAGATCTCTTTGTAGACAACAAACAAGAGCTTGTTCACCTTAACATTTGCAAAGGCTCTTGGGCATTTGTTTCAGAATTTCATCATCACCAAGTGGCCAATTAATACATGAGGGACCGCATATTGGTACTTGCTGGTAGCAGAGTCTAGCCAGATTTGCAGTTTTCCTTGGAAGTAGCAGACTAGTCTAGCATGACAACATCAAAAAAAAATTTTTTTTTTAAAGTCTGTAAAAGTAACCTATATTCTCAGAGAGGGCAAATGTAAAAGACAGAAAATAAGAATCTTTGACTGTATAACTTGTGGAATATCAGAGGTTGTGGGGACCTCAAAGATAACTTTGTTTTGCCTCACTCCCTGACACCAAGAGTAAAACTAAGAGACACCCAGAATGATGAGGTTATTTGTCCAAAGTCATACAGTGAGAAAAAAAAAAACAACAAAGATTAGACCTTGGGTCTCTTACTATCCAGATGAATTAAAAGTTATTATTAGGATTTTGGTAACTTGTGAATTTTTATCAAGTAAGAAAGGATAATTTCTAATTTCATGAAAACACCAGCTTCATGTCTACACCCCCAGATTAAGAACTACTGGAAGAGAGGCTTTTGACTGTAAGAACTTCCAGTGGTGGCATGAGGGAGTGTGGCTGGAAATTGCAAGCGATGGTTTCCTACATGTGAATTCGCACAGGTGGAGAAGCTCAAGCTCTTGCCCTCCAAGGCTAGCTTGATACAGGCCAGCCTCCTAGTTGCCCATCTTATGAGAAGGACTTACCCTCTGGGTTGACAGGAAACCCTGGTAACGCCACTGAAAAAGCCTGGGGGTCTGGGCACTCACATATCTGTTATGGCTTCT